>NC_059215.1:53632988-53785488 GCF_020615455.1 Coregonus clupeaformis
CAAAATGATCACAAGAATGGTGAGCAAAAATCCCAGAACCACACGGGGGGACCTAGTGAATGACCTGCAGAGAGCTGGGACCAAAGTAACAAAGCCTACCATCAGTAACACACTACGCCGCCAGGGACTCAAATCCTGCAGTGCAAGACGTGTCCCCCTGCTTAAGCCAGTACATGTCCAGGCCCGTCTGAAGTTTGCTAGAGTGCATTTGGATGATCCAGAAGAGGATTGGGAGAATGTCATATGGTCAGATGAAACCAAAATAGAACTTTTAGGTAAAAACTCAACTCGTCGTGATTGGAGGACAAAGAATGCTGAGTTGCACCATACCTACTGTGAAGCATGGGGGTGGAAACATCATGCTTTGGGGCTGTTTTTCTGCAAAGGGACCAGGACGACAGATCCGTGTAAAGGAAAGAATGAATGGGGCCATGTATCGTGAGATTTGGAGTGAAAACCTCCTTCCATCAGCAAGGGCATTGAAGATGAAACGTGGCTGGGACTTTCAGCATGACAATGATCCCAAACACACCGCCCGGGCAACGAAGGAGTGGCTTCGTAAGAAGCATTTCAAGGTCCTGGAGTGGCCTAGCCAGTCTCCAGATCTTAACCCCATAGAAAATCTTTGGAGGGAGTTGAAAGTCCTTGTTGCCCAGCGACAGCCCCAAAACATCACTGCTCTAGAGGAGATCTGCATGGAGGAATGGGCCAAAATACCAGCAACAGTGTGTGAAAACCTTGTGAAGACTTACAGAAAACGTTTGACCTGTGTCATTGCCAACAAAGGGTACATAACAAAGTATTGAGAAACTTTTGTTATTGACCAAATACTTATTTTCCACCATAATTTGCAAATAAATTCATTAAAAATCATTCAATGTGATTTTCTGGAATTTTATTTCTCATTTTGTCAGTCATCGTTGACGTGTACCTATGATGAAAATGACAGGCCTCTCCCATCTTTTTAAGTGGGAGAACTTGCACAATTGGTGGCTGACTAAATACTTTTTTTCCCCACTGTAGGTGATTCAAATCATCAAAGCTTGATGATGAGTTGGTTGTTTGAATCAGCTGTGTAGTGCTAGGGCAAAAAAACAAAACGTGCACTCATGGGGGCCCAAGGACCGAGTTCAGGAAACCCTGTATATAGGATAAAGTGGAGAGTCAAAAAAATGACAGATTATTTCTTTACATGGCTAACATTTTTACAGCTGTGAAATGTTGTTTGTGAAATATGTTTAATTAGAAATGTATTCAAACATACGGTATGTATTTTGGTAGATTAGAATACTAGTATTGTGACTTTTCTGTGCATGTAATTGACCAATATCTATGGCATATAATGTAATTGACAATGTTTTACCTGAAATTGTATTTTGTGAACACATAGCTGATACATGAGGATGATGTACTGTACCTATAGCTATTTTGGGTGTGCATGCCTTGAATTATTACGTCCATATATAACTTATTTATCTTTTCTCTCTTTTTCTCTCTCTCTTTGTGTTTCTTCTCTCCACAGACATTCATAGTGCTAAATAGAGGGAAGACAATCTTCCGCTTTAGTGCCAACCCTGCCTTGTACATCATAAGTCCTTTTAATATTTTCAGGCGAATAGCTATAAAAATTTTGATACATTCATATCCTTTCAAATGGTGTCCTACCAGGAGAGACAAAAGTCTTTCCTGTTCGTTTTGATTATTTATGAAGATTCTGCTGCTTCTGTTAGTGCTGCATGCTAATGTTCATATGACTGCTGCTTCTGTTAGTGCTGCATGCTAATGTTCATATGACTGCTGCTTCTGTTAGTGCTGCATGCTAATGTTCATATGACTGCTGCTTCTGTTAGTGCTGCATGCTAATGTTCATATGACTGCTGCTTCTGTTAGTGCTGCATGCTAATGTTCATATGACTGCTGCTTCTGTTAGTGCTGCATGCTAATGTTCATATGACTGCTGCTTCTGTTAGTGCTGCATGCTAATGTTCATATGACTGCTGCTTCTGTTTAGGTAGTATAGACTGTATATGGCACCCTATTGCCTTTATACACTATTTTAGAACCTAAAATGGTTATTCGGCATAGAGGAGAGGAAGAAAGGAAGACAGAGGAGAGGAAGCCACTTCAGACTATTGAGATGCAGCTCTGGTTGCTCAAACGCTGACGTTGGGGTTTTCTTCACACAACCACATCGTTTTTTCCTGTGGTGAAACCCTTGTTAGTCTTGAAAGGTATAGTGCAGTATCCCAAATGGCCCCCTATTACCATTATAGCGTACTATGTTTGTCCAGATACCCGTAGACTTCCAGTCATTGCGCTAACACTATTTAGCATTGGCTCGCGAAACTACACAGAGACATAAAAATGGTATGCACAAGTTCATCTGACGGATGTAGATAAAGGGCCTCATTGCCAAAATCCCAAAGTATCCCTTTAACTGTTTTGGATGATGACATTTATTTTTTGTTTTTCACTTTGAATCTCTGGACTCCTTAATTCATTTCCCTACTCTTTTCAGCATGATCATTATGTGTACTATTTTGACCAACTGTATATTCATGACTTTTAGTGATCCTCCGGAGTGGTCCAAGCAAGTAGAGTAAGTATTCGTTTATTATATTTATCTACACGGGTAAATAATATATAAATATATAATATAAACTAGAAAACATTTATTATGCATGTCTTAACCTACACAAGTTTGGTTTTAACAGTGGTGTATTGCTAGCCTCGATAAAAGCCTGAGCGTATTACCAGCACATCATTTCAACAGATAAAAACGTTGTTCTTCTTGGATTTGATAAATTGCTAATTCTGACCATGTTTCCAGGTACACATTCACAGGGATTTATACGTTTGAATGTCTTGTAAAAATCGTCGCTCGAGGATTCTGTATAGATGGGTTTACATTCCTAAGGGATCCCTGGAACTGGCTGGATTTCATGGTCATTTCTATGGCGTAAGTATCAGAATCCTTATAAGAGATATTAAGTAAAATGATTGTGTGGGATCATTGATAAATAGAGCATTAATACGTCTAAAGGTATTGTTACTGTCCAGGATTGTCCTTTCTTTCTTTCTTTCTTTCTTTCTTTCTTTCTTTCTTTCTTTCTTTCTTTCTTTCTTTCTTTCTTTCTTTCTTTCTTTCTTTCTTTCTTTCTTTCTTTCTTTCTTTCTTTCTTTCTTTCTTTCTTTCTTTCTTTCTTTCTTTCTTTCTTTCTTTCTTTCTTTCTTTCTTTGAAGGGGAGTTCAATCAGGTGTTTTCAGAGGGTTCCTGACTGTTCCTGCTTACTGCCTCTCTTTCTCTCCCTCTCTTTCTCTCCCTCTCTCTCTCTCCCTCTCTTTCTCTCCCTCTCTTTCTCTCCCTCTCTCTTTCTCTGTCTCTCATCTCTCTTTCTCTCATCTCTCTTTCTCTCCCTCTCTCTTTCTCTCTCTCATCTCTCTTTCTCTCATCTCTCTTTCTCTCCCTCTCTTTCTCTCCCTCTCTCTTTCTCTGTCTCTCATCTCTCTTTCTCTCATCTCTCTTTCTCTCCCTCTCGTTCTCTCCCTCTCTTTCTCTCCCTCTCTTTCTCTCCCTCTCTCTTTATCTGTCTCTCTCTCTCACTCTCCATTTTTCTCTTTCAATTTGCTGGAGACCTTAGGATTCTGATCAAGGCTTCATCTTACCATGTTGGATTTGACATGATATAGATGTATAGTTAGTAATACATTACATGTTGACAAACTAACTAGAACTAGAACTAACTAGAACTAACTCTAACTATAGGCTACCATGTTTTTGATGATCCGTAGAACTAGATCAGCATTTTACGAAGTGGACCTTGAATGTCTTTAACTTCAAGAAGTGTTTCTGTTGAACCACTACATTTGTCTTGTATCGTGTGTGTCAATAACAGTTTGTAACTTTGATTTGATTCTGCAGGTATATAACAGAGTTTGTAAACCTAGGCAATGTCTCAGCTCTGCGCACATTCAGAGTGTTGAGGGCATTGAAAACTATTTCTGTAATTCCAGGTAAGACAGGATGGGGGTCGGGGGTCGGTGTGTCGGGGGTCCTGTTTTTCTTTTCTTTTTCCTTTCCTCCGTAGACAGGCTCTGTGAGTGGCGTCGTGGTTACTTCCTGGTTGGATGCGTTCGTGGTGGTGGTGTTGTGGTGCTCTTGCGCGTGTGGTTTTGTCATTGGTGTTTGTTTGTGTGTGGTCCTTCCCCTGTTTACAGATATATAACAGAGTTTGTGGACCTGGGCAATGTCTCTGCGCTGAGAACATTCAGAGTTCTCCGAGCATTGAAAACTATCTCTGTCATACCAGGTGAGATTCAGTTTAAACACTAAGGCTGATATTTATATCACACCCTTTTTATTTTCTTATACTCACTATTATTATTATTATCATTTTTAAGCAACAAAAAAAAAGATTTGGAAATAATAACATTTGTTGAATTTATTTTTTCCTCCAAATTTATCAAAAATGGTACTGATACATTTTTGATAGGCTTTGCAGTCTACTCCAGGGTCCTCCAAAGTTTCTCTCTTCTGCCCCAGTAGAAGTCTCATCCTAAAGGCAGCTGTGGTTCTGCTATGGCTATTAATTGGCGCTTGCAACGCCAGGGTTGTGGGTTCGATTCCCACGGGGGGGCCAGTATGAAATATGTATGCACTCACTAACTGTAAGTCGCTCTGGATAAGAGCATCTGCTAAATGACTAAAATGTAAAATGAATAGGCAAAAGCAGAAGCAGAAGCCCCACTAAAGAAAGGGACACTGACAACACCAGTATGATAGCACATCAATAGATTATAACCAGAGACAAAGTCAAATATATGTTGATTAAATATGGGATTAATTTTTCTTTAGCTGAACATAAGGAATAGCTTATAATTAACCAACCTTTCCTTATTCACTGTACTGTACACTTTGACGAAGACTGTTGAGACATTTACAGTATAGCTCATCCATAGTACTTTTATCATTGGAAAAAGCCTCCAGGCTCTTGCAAGGTTTTCGAAAGATGGAGATAATTATTAATATCCAAAAAATAACTCGGTAATTGGCTTGGAAGAGAGGGTACAATTAACTAAATCCATTAACATTATTTATTACGAACAAAAGGATGCAAATTAATTAAGGAAAAAACGTAGAGTATGTTGACGCCCAGTTGGGAACTGACATAGCTCTAAGTGACATCCAACGGAATATACTTATTCACTATTGATGAAGACTGCCAAGCCTAGTTTGTGGACGTATTTTATACTGCATGATGCTTTTGAGTCACTTGCATTACAGTGTTAGCCTGCTAAAAAGCTTGGCTGATGACAAATGGCATTGAAAACGTTTGTTTTGCCCGTTTACGTTTGTTGTTTTGTTCATTTTGATGGTTAACTTTTCGTTACAATGACCGACTTGAACAGAAAATAGAGCACATATTTTCTGCTGGCATTCTAGAGAGTTCTAGAATGCTGATGGGGTGACTGAATGAGCCACTAACCTTTAACTGAGTCAGCACATACAGCACCTACAGTACATACAGGATATGATATGATATATGAAGGATGGCAGTGCTTAAGTTGTAAATCGGGAGGTGCCGGAACAGAAAGTGAGGGGCGAGAGGGGGGTGACCTAGGGGCCTCTGAGGTACTGGAATGAATTAGAAATAAATCACCTTTATAATAAAGCAGTGCATGCATATCATGGCGTTTGCGTAGTGGCATAGAGCATTAGAGTAGAGGCGCTTACATAAGTTGCACACATGTGGATTTTTTTTAAACTTGGGTTTGGGAAGAATTTGACCTTTTACAAACACATTTCATTCAGTTCTACGTAATTTTATATGACTTGGAGACTTTAGCAGAATCTTTTTTAATACTGCACAAATGATCGAAATAACAGGTTACTTTGATACTGAGAATCTGAGATCAATAAAAATGACCTCGTCTTGAGTCCTAGAAAAGCTTTCCAGTTTCACTGACTCACCAGCGATGGCCGATGCACTCGTGCCAAAAGCCTATCTCTTGTTTTACTTTGTAAAACAATGTTCGCTCAATAGACCTATTTGGAAGTTGATCAAATATTTTGGTAGCCTACAGTAGGATTAGAGTCTTCTCTTCTAAGCAGGAGACATTTGCTTTCCAACCTGCGTTTTCCCGCGATTGTATTTGATAAATTGGCTTTTCCTGGCTGCATGCTGTTCACTGACAGTTTTGCATCGCTATATGCTTTGGGATTGAGCTACATAAACACAATCCAAAGCTAGGCAATTCACAGCTATTGGTCATCTGTGGCTAAATTATAGGCCTACTCTTGGTGTAGTATTCTAAATTATTTAATTTCTTTCTGAACAGACAGCAGTAATTCTATAACTTTGGCAAATTTATTTCAATTAATCAGCTGCAGCTCCTCCAGCACCCTTGATTCTATAAGGATAGAAATGATGAAGTGCAACGCTGGAGAGATGAGAGTTGCAGGCTCATGTCTAGCAGAAAGAGGGAGAGAGATCATAGAAAGTAAAGCTCATTCTAGTTCTGAGAGAGATACAGGCGTGCTTCTCTCTTTCACCACAGCAACGGCCACGCTTTGGTTTCAAGCATAGGCTATAATGTTGCAGAAACCATAAGCCCTCTACGTTTTCACATTACATTTTTTTAGGGGGCAGGAGAATTAATGAGGAGGCAACTCAAATTAACTCTGATCGCTTTTATTCGAAGTTTTACTTTGCAAACAGTGATTTTTATTTCACGTAGAGGTACCGGATCCAGCCAAATAAGTTCCGGAATGAAACAGTCCAAAACTGAGAGGTGCCGGATCCTGCTCAAATTAAGCAATGAAGGATGGTCAACTATGGTTCTTCTCCCCAGCTTGCAAAGCTGGGAAAAACTGGTTGAAATGACATCATGATGACATAATGATGAAATAACATAATGATGAAATGACATCATGATGAAATGACATCATGATGAAATGACATCATGATGACCTGTTTCAGGTTGTAATGACGTCACTTCAACATGTTTTACTCACTGGGTTATTGCTCTTCTCACAGAAAAGACAAACTGTGGGTTTCTCTCATTTTGACGGACACATTTCCTTGGGAAACTCATGAGATGTCAACACAGGGAGGTGCCAAAAAGAAAAATGTATTACTCTAAGTAAACCCTGTCCGGATTATAGTCAATAAAAATAAATAAATTCAGTAGTGTCACTGAAAATATAGAAGAGATTGTTTCTTATTATTTCAATGATATATCGATTAGGTGCATGACACCTCACTAGTGGTACATTCTTCTGTCACTAGTCATCATCCTACAGGTCTAAGTTAAGTTGGGACCATATTATAGAAGGAGAGGTGTAAGCCAAGCCTGCTCTACCTGAAGAGGGACAACAGAAGCCCCTCAGCGCTTCCAGTTCCGTGTGTGAGAAACATTCTGTTTCTGGAAATGTTTGGAATCCTCCTGCATTCTATGGACCAATTGCTTCAGCCATTCTGAGTTCTGCCTGAGGATGATGCCTGTCCTGAAGGGAAAATAATATGATTCCTTTTTAGTGAAGAGCTATGGGTGAGACTGTAGGGGTTCGGGGCAAGAAGGGGTGAGAGTCTGGCTGTAGTAGGGTTGGGGTAAGAAGGGGTTAGAGAATGGCTGTAGTAGGGTTGGGGTAAGAAGGGGTTAGAGAATGGCTGTAGTAGGGTTGGGGTAAGAAGGGGTTAGAGAATGGCTGTAGTAGGGGTTGGGGGTAAGAAGGGGTTAGAGAATGGCTGTAGTAGGGTTGGGGTAAGAAGGGGTTAGAGAATGGCTGTAGTAGGGTTGGGGGTAAGAAGGGGTTAGAGAATGGCTGTAGTAGGGTTGGGGTAAGAAGGGGTTAGAGAATGGCTGTAGTAGGGTTGGGGTAAGAAGGGGTTAGAGAATGGCTGTAGTAGGGTTGGGGTAAGAAGGGGTTAGAGAATGGCTGTAGTAGGGTTGGGGTAAGAAGGGGTTAGAGAATGGCTGTAGTAGGGTTGGGGTAAGAAGGGGTAAGAGTCTGTGCTTTAACCTAATGACACCTAAGAGAGAAAAAGGCCCCAGAGTGGCGATGGCATTGAATGGTTTCTGTTCAGCCTTGGAGTTTAAATGACCTGCATGTCAATGACCTGCCTGCCTGTGCCTCCGACCTCTTATCATATCCCCTCGTTGGTTTCTACCCCCTGCCTGTGCCTCTGACCTCTTATCATATCCCCTCGTTGGTTTCTACCCCCTGCCTGCCTGTACCTCTGACCCCTTATCATATATCCCCTTGTTGTGCTGCTGTGCTTTCTTCCTTCCTTCCTTCCTTCCTTCCTTTCTTATGGATTGCCCTCGCACTGTTCTGTTTCCTGGAGTCCTCCCCCTCTAGTTCAGCTGTAATCCATCACTGGCCATACTGGCAACGTAGAGCAAAGATACTAATAGGTCTCTTCCTGGTTCAATAGTGATATATTATTTACATGTTTTTCTTTGATTAACTGTATACAGCCAGTGATACTGATAGTTCTCTTCCTGTTTCAGTAGTGACATATCAACTAACTGTATACAGCCAGTGAGTGTCTCATTACTAAACCTCTGAACAGAGGGGGATGGCTCTTGGCTATTTCTTGTTCATATTTGTATTATAAAATGTTTTGTATGTCTTCAGTTGTTGAAGTTTGTCTGAAGTTGTACTGTTTTTAACTAATTAAATATACATTTTAAGTTTCTATGTTTATGTTATTGAAATGTCAAATATCAAATGTCAGCTTTCCAGCCCACTGCAAAGTTTTACCTTTTGTAGACAATTTTACCTTGTTTGAGTATACCAAACATTAGGAACAGCTTCCTAATATTGAGTTGCACCCCCTTGTGTCGAAAGCGTTCCACAGGGATGCTGATTCAAATGATTCCCACAGTTGTGCCAAGTTGGCTGGATGTCCTTTGGGTGGTGGACCATTCTTGATACACACGGGAAACGGTTAGGCATGAAAAACCCAGCAGCGATGCAGTTCTTGACACAAACCGGTGCACTTGGCACCTACTACCAATGTTCCCTAGATATTTTTTAGACACTGAGCAAATTTCACGTCTGCTGAGCGCAAACTTGAACATTGTGAAAATTCGGTGATAAGCCTGGTGCACGTTTACCGTGAACACTGAGGCTGTACCCGCTTTAAGTTAGTTTTAACAGTGGCCAAGTAGGCCTACAGCAGCAGCCAATGTGTGGTGTTCAATGTAGGCCTACATTCCATGAGACATTTAGAAGAAAAAAAAAAACCCTGTTTATCTACTTGTCCTTCAGACAAGGAGGTGACTGAAAATGTTGTGTTTAATAGAATAGAATAAAACTTTATTGTCCATCCAGGATGTTTCTTTGACATCACCTTCCATTAAAAGGATCACATACACATACATTCTCACATCACACACATTTAAACTAGTCAGTCCATCATGTTGCATACACTAAAAACATAGAGGACATGAATACATTCACTCACAACTGACCGCTGTCCCAACTGCACTGGATAGATAAGAACATATACTGATACAAGGATGCAAGAAACCACTTTACAAAATCAAATTCATTATTATTCCCATACCATTATTACAGGGAATCAAGACAAATTATGCTACCTTCTGCCTATTGGCTACTTAGCTTATTCAAGACAGTCTCAAAATACAGCACATCTCTTTACCTGACTCACTTTTCAAAGATGTCTAGAAACACACACATTTTGTGCTCTTGTTGGAAGCAACCATTGTTGACTAGAAGTGAGCTAAAACTGAGCTAATAACTCACTAACTAGCAAAGGATATGAACAAAATGTGCACACGTGGCTACATGCAGCTCTCGCTTTGATCTCAAAACAAGCGCATCTACTCACAACCGGTCATGCTGTAAACACAGTCCAGTTCAAAGTAAATGGCACAGATCCATATATGGCAATGGCTATTTGCATATAGGCCTACTGCAGCTCTGATTGGTTATGGCCTGAGTGGTGCCTGCCAATGCAATACAATCATAATCCAATGCACTCTGCCTACAAGAAAATCTCTTGCACAATTAGTTTTGCATACTAAATCTTGCATTGTTCGTTTTGTTTCGGTATATTACATTGAACGTGGCTAATATTGCGTATGAAAAATGTATGCACTCACTAACTGTTAGTCGCTCTGGATAAGAGCATCTGCTAAATGACTAAAACATTTAATGTAAAAATGATTCAATCACAATTCCCACAGTTGAGCAGAACTTTGATAGTGTTAACTAAAGGGGAAAACTGTAGAAAGTTGAGTGAAGTTCAATCTCATGCTTCTCTGCATGGGTTCAAAGGCACTTAAATATTTTGTCTTGCCCATTCACCCTCAGAATGGCACACATACACAATCCATGTCTCAATTGTCTCAAGGCTTAAAAATCCTTCTTTAACCTGTCTCCTCCCTTTAATCTACACTAATTGAAGTGGATTTAACAAGTGACATCAATAAGGTATCATAGCTTTCACCTGGATTCACCTGGTCAGTCTTATGTCATGGAAAGAATGTTCTTAATGTTTTGTGTACTCAGTGTACATACTATATATTATACTGATAACACTTCAATTTGTATTGTATGATTAAATACCCAACTCAGGCATTAGGGTTTAATGTTCGTATTATAATGGATACTCAGAAAAATCCATTCCATCACACAATATACTGTAAATTGAATACTGGTTGATGAAGGAATGTACGTAAAACAGACAGTATAGTACAGTACAGTAATTTAATAATGGACTTATTAGATAAGCAATACAGTGCAGCAAAGTCACCTTGTCTGGGAACCCCAAGATCCTCTCCCATATACCTTGAGTATACACACCTTCTGCATCATCTCTTTGGTTTGTGTGTGTGTGTGTGCGTCCGTCTGTTTGTACCTTTGTGCGTGTGTTTGTGCAAACGTTTGTCTATGTGTGTGTGTTTCTCCCTCTCCAGGTCTGAAGACCATTGTCGGTGCTCTAATCCAATCGGTGAAGAAATTGTCAGACGTTATGATCCTCACGGTCTTCTGTCTCAGTGTCTTTGCTCTGATTGGACTACAGCTCTTCATGGGCAACCTACGACAAAAATGCGTGATTTGGCCAATCAACTCCACCGAGAACTACTTGGCCAACGGCAGCAAAGGCTTCGACTGGAATGAATACATCAATAACGACAGTAAGTAGCCTGGCCACAGTCAAACACACCAGGGTTGTGTTCTTAAGAGCACACCATAGCAAAATGTTTCCATTTGCTGAGAAGGTTTGTCGTATATCCCTCGACAACACAGTAGGTTGGTTGCACCTTAATTGGGGAGGATGGGCTTGTGGTAATGGTTAGAGCGGAATCAGTGGAATGGTATCAAATACATCAAACGCATGGTTTGATGCCATTCCATTAGCTCCGTTCCAGCCATTATTATGAGCCGTTCTCCCCTCAGCAGCCTCCACTGCTCTACATAGCTGCAGAGTTTCAACCCATTTCAACCAAAATACAGAAATGGGAATGTTATTCTGTGTTTGTTTCTTTCACCAGCCAATTTCTACTTCCTGCCTGGACAATTGGATGCCCTTTTATGTGGCAACAGCTCAGATTCTGGGTGAGTAGCTTACAGGCCCCCAGTGTCCGGTCTGGAGCTGAAGTCACGAGCTCTGCTGGTTGGCTACTGCGTAGCAACCTAGCGGTGCCAAAAGCCCTGGTCTGCCGAGAAAGTCTATGTAAATTATGATTGCCAGAACGACCCCTAAATGTTTTCTAGACGGCCGTTTTGGGCTCTAAAATTAGTTTATTATGATCAATTACGATCCCCACAGTGAATTATTTTCAAGTTCGCTACAAATCGAGATATTTCATTAAATAGTGATCCATTCTGACTACTACATTTGTCGTCACACAGGACCACGTGCTGACACAGACCAATCACGGGCCGGCCCGTGATCTTTGCACGTGTCTCTCAGGCAGAATGAAAACAACTACATCGACCATGATCCTTTGCTATTTACCAGAGGAGGCTGGTTGGAGGAGCTATAGGAGGACGGGCTCCTAACCAATTGTGCTATTATGTGTGTTTTTTCACGTTATTTGTAACTTATTTTGTACATAATGTTTCTGCCACCGTCTCTTACGACCGAAAAGAGCTTCTGGATATCAGGACAGCGATTACTCACCTCGAACTGGACAAAGATTTTTTCTTTAACGAGTCGGACACGAGGGATTTACTTCAGACACCCGACAAGGCCCAAATCCCTGTCATTCGCTGGAGAAAGAGACTGAGATATCGGGGACGTAGGTCGGTGTGCCTTGTAAGGATCCAACGGCGAATGGGTAATCTGCCTCTTCCATCAGTCCTATTAGCCAACGTACAATCATTGGATAACAAAATAGACGAGCTACGATCACGAATATCCAACCAACGGGACATAAAAAACTGTAATATCTTATGTTTCACCGGGTCGTGGCTGAACGACGACATGGATAACATACAGCTGGCATTACGCTGCATCGGCAAGATAGAATAACGGCCTCCGGTAAGACAAGGGGTGGCGGTCTGTGTATATTTGTAAACAACAGCTGGTGCACGATATCTAATATTAAGTCTCAAGGTCGCCTGAGGTAGAGTATCTCATGATAAGCTGTAGACCACACTATTTACCAAGAGAGTTTTCATCTATATTTTTCGTAGCTGTCTATTTATCACCACAAACCGATGCTGGCACTAAGACCACACTCAATAGGCTGTATAAGGCCATAAGCAAACAGGAAAAAGCTCATCCAGAGGCGGCGCTCATAGTGGCCGGGGACTTTAATGCAGGGAAACTTAAATCAGTTTTTTCCTCAATTCTACCAGCATGTTAAATGTGCAACCAGAGCAAAACAAACTCTAGACCACCTTTACGCCAAACACAGAGACGCGTAATAAGCTCTCCCTCCCATTTGGCAAATCTGACCATAATTTTATCCTCCTGATTCCTTCCTGCTTACAAGCAATAACTAAAGCAGAATGCACCAGTGACTCGGTCAATTAAAGAAGTGGTCAGATGACGCAGATGCTAAGCTACAGGACTATTTTGCTAGCACAGACTGGAATATGTTCCAGGATTCTTCCGATGGCATTGAGGAGTACACCACATCAGTCACTGGCTTCATCAATAAGTGCATTGATGACGTCGTCCCTACAGTGACGGTACGTACATACCCCAACCAGAAGCCATGGATTACAGGCAACATCCGCACTGAGCTAAGGAACGGGACTCTAACCCGGAAACTTAAAATAAATCCCACTTTGCCCTCCGACGAACCATCAAACAGGCAAAGCGTCAATACAGGACTAAGATTGAATCGTACTACACCGGCTCCGACGCTCGTCAGATGTGGCAGGGCTTACAAACTATTACAGACTACAAAGGGAAGCACAGCCACAAACTGCCCAGTAACACAAGCCTACCAGACGAGCTAAATCACTTCTATGCTCGCTTCGAGGCAAGCAACACTGAAGAATGCATGAGAGCATCAGCTGTTCTGGACGACTGTGTGATCACGCTCTCTGTAGCCGATGTGTGTAAGACCTTTAAACAGGTCAACAGGATTACCAGGACATGTACTCCGAGCATGCATTGACCAATTGGCAAGTGTCTTCACTGACATTTTCAACCTGTCCTTGACTGAGTCTGTAATACGAACATGTTTCAAGCAGACCACCATAGTCCCTGTGCCCAAGAACACTAAGGTAACCTACCTAAATGACTACAGACCCATAGCACTCACGTCTGTAGCCATGGAGTGCTTTGAAAGGCTGGTCATGGCTCACATCAACACCATTATCCCAGAAAACCTAGACCCACTCCAATTTGCATACCACCCCAACAGATCCACAGATGATGCAATCTCTATTGCACTCCACGCTGCCCTTTCTCACCTGGAAAGGAACACCTACGTGAGAATGCTATTCATTGACTACAGCTCAGCATTCAACACCATAGTGCCCTCAAAGCTCATCACTAAGCTAAGGACCCTGGGACTAAACACCTCCCTCTGCAACTGGATCCTGGACTTCCTGACGGGCCGCCCGTGGTAAGGGTAGATATGCCCCCATTCTCATTGACGGGGCTGTAGTGGAACAGGTTGAGAGCTTCAAGTTCCTTGGTGTCCACATCACCAACAACCTATCATGGTCCAAACACACCAAGACAGTCGTGAAGAGGGCACGACAAAGCCTATTCCCCATCAGGAGACTGAAAAGATTTGGCATGGGTCCTCAGATCCTCAAAAAGGTATACAGCTGCACCATCGAGAGCATCCTGACTGGTTGCATCACTGCCCGGTATGGCAATGGCTCGGCCTCCGACCGCAAGGCACTACAGAGGGTAGTGCGTATGGCCCAATACATCACTGGGGCCAAGCTTCCTGCCATCCAGGGCCTCTATACCAGGCGGTGTCAGACGAAGTCCCTAAAAATTGTCAAAGACTCCAGCCACCCTAGTCATAGACTGTAGTCTCTGCTTCCGCACGGCAAGCGGTACCGGAGCACCAAGTCTATGACCAAAAGGCTTCTTAACAGCTTCTACCCCCAAGCCATAAGACTCCTGAACAGCTAATGGCTACCCAGACTATTTGCATTATTCCCCCCTCTTTTACGCTGCTGCAACTCTCTGTTCATTATCTATGCATAGACACTTTAACTCTACCTACATGTGCATATTATCTCAATTACCTCGACTAGCCGGTGCCCCCGCACATTGACTCTGTACCGGTAACCCCTGTATGTAGCCTCGCTACTGTTATTTTACTGCTGTTATTTTTTACTTATCTATTGTTTACTTAACACTTATTTTTCTTAAAACTGCATTGCTGGTTAAGGGCTTGTAAGTAAGCATTTCACTGTAAGGTCTACACCTGTTGTATTCTGCGCATGTGACAAATACAATTAGATTTTTTATATGTTTGATACCTTTCCATTTCCATTCTAGCCATTACAATAAGCCCGTCCTCCTATAGTTCTTCCCACCAGCCTCCTCTGCTATTTCCGACCACTTTCACCATGATCTTTAGTGCCATTCACCCCCATATGGCGAGCTTCAAATTGAAATAATTCTGGCTTTATGCGCCATCAGGAGTTTTCCATAGGTATATGTCACGCTATCACTATCTACTGGTTTTAATGTCTATGGTAGTTACTCTGTCTGTCTGTCTGTCTCTCTGTTTCCTTGTCTTTCTGTCTGTCTCTGTCCTACTCTTCAGACCCACTGTTCCCTTATTCCTTCATTAAACCAGACAACTGTACTATACATTTACATTTTAGTCATTTAGCAGACGCTCTTATCCAGAGCGACTTACAGTTAGTGCATACATTTTCATACTGGCCCCCCGTGGGAAACGAACCCACAACCCTGTCGT
Organism: Coregonus clupeaformis; assembly: GCF_020615455.1. Taxonomy (NCBI): domain Eukaryota; kingdom Metazoa; phylum Chordata; class Actinopteri; order Salmoniformes; family Salmonidae; genus Coregonus; species Coregonus clupeaformis. Next base: position 53,648,376 of record NC_059215.1, read on the forward strand.
TGCAAGCGCCATGCTCTACCAACTGAGCTACAGGGGACCCTATACGCAGTGCTTAATTTGAGCCGGACCTCTCCGTTTTGGACAGTTTTGTTCCGGAACCTATTTGGCCGGATCCGGTACCTCTCCTGGCATGAAAAATATTTTTTTAACTTTTTAATAATAACAATAAAAGCGATCAAAGTTCATTCGAGTTTCCTCTTAGTTAATTCTCCTGCCCCCACAAAAAAGCGTAATGTGAAAAAGTAGATTTTCAACCCTGGCCTAATATTCTAAGAGTTGATTTGGTTTGGGCGGGCCCGAGTTTATGGTTTGCGCAACTTTGTAATTTATGTTTGAGACCAACGCGTGGCGGTGGCTGTGTGAGAAGCGCGCCAGTAATATGTCTCACATAACTAGAATGAGATTCACTTTCTATGATATCTCTCTACTCTGATAGACATGAGCCTGCAACTCTCATCTCTCCAGCGTTGGACTTCATCATTTATTTCCATATAGAATCATTGCCATGCGAAGGGTTCTGCAGCACCCCTGATAAAGGTAAAGGCATTTGCCAAAGTTATAGAATTACTGCTGTATGTTAAAAAATGAATGAAATCATTCAGAATAGCCTACTACACCATGAGAAGGCCTATAATTTTGCGACATAGGATCAATAGCTGTGGATTGTAGCCTAATAACAAGGAATAGCCCACAGTCCGGAACGCGCCATAAATCTGTTAGTGGAACAACAGCACGCAGACAAAACGGGCCTTTCGCAATATTTCAGATACAATCGAGGGAAAACACAGGTTGGAAAGCAAATCGAGGGAAAACACAGGTTGGAAAACTCCTCCTGAAAAGCGAAGACTATGCTGTAGGCTACCAAACTATTTGATCAACTTCCAAATATTGTTTTATGAGAGAGAGAATGAGAGAGAGATAGGCTTTTGGCACGAGCACATCGGCCATCACCAGCAAGTGAGCTGCGCATCTTTGGGTGAGTCATTGAAACTGGAAAGCATTTTTAGGACAATAATTTCCTCCTCATATTGTAGCCTACAATATGTGTCTCCACACACCTAGGCCAAGGCTATTGATGGATTCAAGACAAGGTCGTTTTTATTGATCTCAGATTCTCAGTTTGTCAGAGTCAAAGTAGCCTGCCATTTCGATCATTTGTGCGCTATTAAAAAAGATTCTTCCAAAGTCTCCAGTCATGTAAAATGACGTAGAATTGCATGAAATGCGTTTAGAAAAGGCCCACATTTTCTCGGACCCTAGGCTACTAAATATGTTCCACATGTGTAAAACTTCTATATGTGCCTCTACTCAACTGCTCAATGCCACTACGCAAATACGATGAAATGCATGCAATGCTTATTAAGGATAAAGGATTTTTTTTTCCTTCTTATGCGTTCTGGTACCTCAGAACTTTTTGTTCCGGCACCTCCCGATTTACAAATTAAGCACTGACCATATGGCAGCCATGTTGTTATTGTATGTAAATATTGCTGTGTCATTGTATGGTTGTGTGGCCCTCTCCTCTCCCCCCAGCCGCTGCCCTGAAGGCTACACATGCATGAAAGCTGGGAGGAATCCAAACTACGGCTACACCAGCTTCGACAGCTTCGGATGGGCTTTCCTGGCTCTCTTCAGACTCATGACACAGGACTTCTGGGAGAACCTCTACATGCTGGTGAGCACAGAATGAAATAGAACATACCGTATTATATACATTGCCTCTATCTATGATGTCTTATATCTATGCAGGTGAGACAGGCTTGTTGTTTTACCAAAGGGTATGTTGGTTTGGTTTTCACTGTTGAGTTAAATGCAAAATGTAAACATGCTTTGTCCACATATCCAGTTGGCCGATTAGCTTTCCTTTGGGACATATTGGACCTTTACATCAGGGACGTCACTAGACTTTCAGAACATCTGGGGCTCAGTACACTACACCGTTACACACTTCCTCCACCCCATTACAGTATAGATGACAGTACATTACACCGTTACACACTTCCTCCACCCCATTACAGTATAGATTGCAGTACATTACACCGTTACACACTTCCTCCACCCCATTACAGTATAGATTGCAGTACATTACACATTACACACTTCCTCCACCCCATTACAGTATAGATTACAGTACATTACACCGTTACACACTTCCTCCACCCCATTACAGTATAGATTACAGTACATTACACAGTTACACACTTCCTCCACCCCATTACAGTATAGATTACAGTACATTACACCGTTACACACTTCCTCCACCCCATTACAGTATAGATTACAGTACATTACACCGTTACACACTTCCTCCACCCCATTACAGTATAGATTGCAGTACATTACACATTACACACTTCCTCCACCCCATTACAGTATAGATTACAGTACATTACACCGTTACACACTTCCTCCACCCCATTACAGTATAGATTACAGTACATTACACCGTTACACACTTCCTCCACCCCATTACAGTATAGATTACAGTACATTACACCGTTACACACTTCCTCCACCCCATTACAGTATAGATTACAGTACATTACACCGTTACACACTTCCTCCACCCCATTACAGTATAGATTACAGTACATTACACAGTTACACACTTCCTCCACCCCATTACAGTATAGATTACAGTACATTACACTGTTACACACTTCCTCCACCCCATTACAGTATAGATTACAGTACATTACACTGTTACACACTTCCTCCACCCCATTACAGTATAGATTAAAGTATAGTAGAGTGATAAAGCTGGGGGGAAGGGCATATAGTAATTCCTTATACCTGAGATATAGGGACTTTTAACAAAATGCCACCCTATTCCCTATATAGTGCACTATTTTTGGCCATAGCTTTTCTTGGTATTTTCCACAAGAAACTGTCATACAGATTTTCGCTGCACACTCACATGAACAGATGGACAAGCAAAACAATGAGATTTCAAAGGTGTTACACAGTTGCACAAAAATGTTGATATGACAAAAGTTGTATTAATCGTATGTTCAGGATACACATGGTATACGCTGTCCAATAAATTGCTTACTTTCAGGTTATTCTCGACAATGCAACAACAATAAGAAATAAGAAAATATAAGAATATGAACATAAAGTAAATGACTCAGTAGAATAAACATTTTAGCATAAGTATAATACAGGTAGGTACAATTTATAGTACAATATTTACATATGTATTGGGGAAGGAGGGGATGGGGGACAAGTGTTTAAATTGTGCAGTTTTAGCAATAATAATAAGAGTTTTTAACAAGAAACTGTCTCTGAGCCTGTTGGTATCAGACCTCATGCTCCGATACTGTCTGCTAGACGGTAAGGGAGTGAACAGCTCGTGGCTGTGGTGTGTGTGGTCCTTGATGATGCTGCGGGACTTCCTCAGGCACTGTTTCAAGTAGATGTCCTGGATGGGAGCACGGTCCCAGTGATGTACTGGATGGGAGCACGGTCCCAGTGATGTACTGGATGGGAGCACGGTCCCAGTGATGTCCTGGATGGGAGCATGGTCCCAGTGATGTTCTGGATGGGAGCACGGTCCCAGTGATGTCCTGGATGGGAGCACGGTCCCAGTGATGTCCTGGATGGGAGCACGGTCCCAGTGATGTCCTGGATGGGAGCACGGTCCCAGTGATGTCCTGGATGGGAGCACGGTCCCAGTGATGTTCTGGATGGGAGCACGGTCCCAGTGATGTCCTGGATGGGAGCACGGTCCCAGTGATGTCCTGGATGGGAGCACGGTCCCAGTGATGTACTGGATGGGAGCACGGTCGCAGTGATGTTCTGGATGGGAGCACGGTCCCAGTGATGTCCTGGATGGGAGCACGGTCCCAGTGATGTCCTGGATGGGAGCACGGTGACAGTGATGTCCTGGATGGGAGCACGGTCCCAGTGATGTACTGGATGGGAGCACGGTCCCAGTGATGTCCTGGATGGGAGCACGGTCCCAGTGATGTCCTGGATGGGAGCACGGTCCCAGTGATGTCCTGGATGGGAGCACGGTCCCAGTGATGTTCTGGATGGGAGCACGGTCCCAGTGATGTCCTGGATGGGAGCACGGTCCCAGTGATGTCCTGGATGGGAGCACGGTCCCAGTGATGTCCTGGATGGGAGCACGGTCCCAGTGATGTCCTGGATGGGAGCACGGTCGCAGTGATGTTCTGGATGGGAGCACGGTCCCAGTGATGTCCTGGATGGGAGCACGGTCCCAGTGATGTCCTGGATGGGAGCACAGTCCCAGTGATGTCCTGGATGGGAGCACAGTCCCAGTGATGTACTGGATGGGAGCACGGTCCCAGTGATGTCCTGGATGGGAGCACGGTCCCAGTGATGTCCTGGATGGGAGCACGGTCCCAGTGATGTCCTGGATGGGAGCACGGTCCCAGTGATGTTCTGGATGGGAGCACGGTCCCAGTGATGTCCTGGATGGGAGCACGGTCCCAGTGATGTCCTGGATGGGAGCACGGTCCCAGTGATGTCCTGGATGGGAGCACGGTCCCAGTGATGTCCTGGATGGGAGCACGGTCCCAGTGATGTTCAGGATGGGAGCACGGTCCCAGTGATGTCCTGGATGGGAGCACGGTCCCAGTGATGTCCTGGATGGGAGCACGGTCCCAGTGATGTACTGGATGGGAGCACGGTCGCAGTGATGTTCTGGATGGGAGCACGGTCCCAGTGATGTCCTGGATGGGAGCACGGTCCCAGTGATGTCCTGAATGGGAGCACGGTCACAGTGATGTCCTGGATGGGAGCACGGTCCCAGTGATGTACTGGATGGGAGCACGGTCCCAGTGATGTCCTGGATGGGAGCACGGTCCCAGTGATGTACTGGATGGGAGCACGGTCCCAGTGATGTCCTGGATGGGAGCACGGTCCCAGTGATGTCCTGGATGGGAGCACGGTCCCAGTGATGTCCTGGATGGGAGCATGGTCCCAGTGATGTCCTGGATGGGAGCACGGTCCCAGTGATGTTCTGGATGGGAGCACGGTCCCAGTGATGTCCTGGATGGGAGCACGGTCCCAGTGATGTCCTGGATGGGAGCACGGTCCCAGTGATGTCCTGGGCCGTCTTCACCACTTGCCGGAGGGCCTTGCGGTCGTGGACGGAGCAATTCCTGTACCAGACCGTGATGCAACTGGTCAGAACGTTCTTGATGGTGCAGTGGCAGTATTTGGAGAGGGCCCAGGGTGGCATGCCAATGATCAGAAATTATTTCCCATTGTATTTTATCAGACTATCAGATCAGACAAGCGATAGTTGAACCCAGCAGTTCAAGAAGTGCTGGCATGCATACACACTACCTGCACAAACATTAGCGGGTTTTAAGATTGCAGTAAATCATATACACTGTATCCAGAGTATGCTAAGGTCTGTCTGTCTGTGTGTGTGTGTAGAATCTTTAGTGTACAGTCTGTGTGTGGAACAGGAGGACAGTAGAGTTTCTGTCCTCTTGTCAGTTTGTGGTACTCTGTCTTGCTGAGGACTGTCGCAGTGTGCTGGATATTCTTCCCAGCGCTGAGTGTACACCACATGGGAGGGAATAGCATTTGTCAGAACCCAGGAAGTCCTCTCTGTCACTCTCTCTCTCTCTCTCTCTCTCTCTCTCTCTCTCTCTCTCTCTCAATTCAATTTCAATTTCAATTTAAGGGCTTTATTGGCATGGGAAACGTGTGTTAACATTGCCAAAGCAAGTGAAGTAGATAGTAAACAAAAGTGAAATAAACAATAAATATTAACAGTAAACATTACACTCAGAAGTTTCAAAAGAATAAAGACATTTCAAATGTCATATTATGTCTAAATACAGTGTTGTAACAATGTGCAAATAGTTAAAGTACAAATGGGAAAATAAATAAACATAAATATGGGTTGTATTTACAATGGTGTTTGTTCTTCACTGGTTGCCCTTTTCTTGTGGCAACAGGTCACAAATCTTGCTGCTGTGATGGCACACTGTGGTTTTTCACCCAGTAGATAAGGGAGTTTATCAAAATTGGGTTTGTTTTCGAATTCTTTGTGGATCGCTGTAATCTGAGGGAAATATGTGTCTCTAATATGGTCATACATTTGGCAGGAGGTTAGGAAGTGCAGCTCAGTCTCTCTCTCTGCCTCAACTCTGCTCCCTATACACCCTCTCTTAAAGGGCCCTAGTGCAGACCATACACCCTCTTTTAAAGGGTCCTAGTGCAGACCATAGTGTAAGTGTACATCTGAAATAGCACCTTTTAATTTGTTCAAATGTAAGCTTTATTTTGACAGGGAGTCAATGCTGAGACCAAGGTCTCTTTTCCTGATGAGCCCTGTTTAGCACCACAATACACATCAAAATACACATTATAATACACAACAATACACGAAAAGCAAAACACAATCATAAAAAACAGACACATTCTTCAGTAAAAAGGTCCCCTAACTACCATCTGAAATGCCCTAGAGGCACCAATTCCTCCAATGTTAAAGTGCATTGCTTTTACCCAACTCAGTGGGGATGGAAGGGACCTCCAGAGTTAACCATCCCTGAGACCGGGTCTGGTGTCGTACGTCTATAGGTTAATAATGAAGTAAGGTATGATGGAAGTTTATGCAGGAGGGCTTTATAAACAAAAATAGTTCAATGCGTCGATCTATGTGACTTCAAAGATGGCCAACCTACATTCTGATACAGAATGCAGTGATGTGTACTGAACCTATCGCCCGTAATAAAGCGTAGTGCGCTATGATAAACTGTCCAATGGCTTCATACAGTGGCAGCAGCTTTCATATAGACAATATCCCCATAGTCAATACAGTGGCAGCAGCTTTCAGATAGACAATATCCCCATAGTCAATACAGTGGCAGCTGCATTTATATAGACAATATCCCCATAGTCAATACAGTGGCAGCTGCATTTATATAGACGATATCCCCATAGTCAATACCCCCATAGTCAATACAGTAGCAGCAGCTTTCATATAGACAATATCCCCATAGTCAATACAGTGGCAGCTGCATTTATATAGACAATATCCCCATAGTCAATACAGTGGCAGCTGCATTTATATAGACAATATCCCCATAGTCAATACAGTGGCAGCTGCATTTATATAGACAATATCCCCATAGTCAATACAGTGGCAGCGGCTTTCAGATAGACAATATCCCCATAGTCAATACAGTGGCAGCTGCATTTATATAGACAATATCCCCATAGTCAATACAGTGGCAGCTGCATTTATATAGACGATATCCCCATAGTCAATACAGTGGCAGCTGCATTTATATAGACAATATCCCCATAGTCAATACAGTGGCAGCTGCATTTATATAGACAATATCGCCATAGTCTATAACCGGTATGAATGTCGACTGAATTATTTGTTTTCTGCTATTTAATGAAAGGCACGACCTATTGCTATAAAAATCTTAATTTCCTAACTAATGCATCAACATGCTTTTTGAAAGATAGCTTTTCGTCAATCCAGATGGCCAGATATTTATAAGTCTAAATTTAGCCGCGTTACTGTAGCTACAGCCTGCGCTGGGCTTGTGACAATCCCCTGTGTGAAATATGAATATAACTGAGAGAAATGTCTACTCATTCAACACATACAAATGTATTACATGTCACAATCATGTTATGTATACATGGAATGATGGAATTCCAAATAGCATTCTGAATCAGAGTGGTTGTTTTATTTAGAGCTTGGCTCCTGTTTTCCTTTCTCTGCTTGAGTCTCATGGTCTCTCCGCTGGGGATAGCAACCCACTGAAATGATTGGGCTTGTGTGCTAGCTGGCTGTTGGGGTGTGCTTCCACTGCACTGTTCATAGAAGACTAGGTCAAAATGCAGATATGGGGGAGTCCAGGCTCCATTTGATAAATAACGCCAAGTTGTGCCCATGCTGGGAACCTAACACACACACTGGGAACCTAGCTAGCTAACAAAATGCCGTCAGTGCATGGAAGTGCTTCTGGTGTTGAGGCTTATCCATTATCAGTTCCTAGCGTCAGATCAGTTCTACACCTCACTGTTTATCGGCCTACATAATGTCTATGACAGTGAATTAGAATCATCATCACACTCTGGTAAGCAGAAGGAAATCTAAATGGAATTTAATGTGTTGAAGTGGGGAAGTGTTAAAGTACCACCACCAGCATTTAGATTCTACACTTCTACACAGCCTGGATAGGTTCAACAGTACTCAGTAACTGATACATAACCTCTGACCTTTAACCTTTGACCTCTACCCTCTAACCCCACCTCAATATGAACCTCACGGCCCTGTCATATGACCCAGTTATCATCGTAATGAACACGATCTGGGTAGAGGAGGGGAACAAATTGACAGCCTCTTCTGGAGGACTGGATGGGAGACAAGTGTCTGACTCTGCTGTACTCTCTGTTCTCTTCCAGACCCTAAGGACGGCAGGGAAGGGTTATTGTTCGGGTTAGAGGTCAGGGGTTATAGGTCAAATATCAGTGTACACTCTTAGAAAAAAAGGTGTTATCTAGAACCTAAAAGGGTTATTCGGCTGTCCCCATAGGATAACCCTTTGAAGAACCCTTTTTGGTTCCAGGTAAAACCCCTTTGGTTCCAGGTTGAACCCTTTTGAGTTCCATGTAAAACCATTTCTACAGAAGGTTCTACATGGAACCCAAAAGGGTTATACCTGGAATCAAAAATAATTCTACTTGGAACCAAAAAGGGTTCTTCTAAGGGTTCTCGTATGGGGACAGCCAAAGAACCCTTTTGGAGTGTATCTGACCCTCTGCTGTCTTCTCTCTCCCCTTCCAGACCCTGCGGGCAGCAGGGAAGACCTACATGATCTTCTTTGTGCTGGTGATCTTCGTGGGGTCCTTCTACCTGGTCAATCTGATCCTCGCTGTGGTGGCCATGGCCTATGAGGAGCAGAACCAGGCCACAATGGAGGAGGCTGAGCAGAAAGAGGCGGAGTTCAAGGCCATGCTGGAGCAGATCAAGAACCAGCAGGAGGCTGCACAGGTCAGTATCCCAGTGTCTCTGTGTCTCAGCATGTCTATGTGGCTGCCAAATGGCACCTTTTCCCTGATACACTGTATAATGCACTACTTTTGACCAGGTAGTGCACTATGTGGAGGGAAACGGGTGCCATTTCAGATGCAATTCATTGTAACCGTACACTGTTACACTGTATATGTGTTTGTTTCTTTGTCTTTGTTGTCACTGTCTCTGCAGGAGGCCGCACAGGTCAGTGTCTGTTCTGTCTGTCTGTATTTTCTGTCTGCCGGTCTGTCTGTCTGTCATTCTGTCTGTCTGTCTGTCTGTCTTCCGGTCTGTCTGTCTGTCTGACTGTTCTGTGTGTCTGTATTTTCTGTCTGTCTGTCTGTTCTGTGTGTCTGTATTTTCTGTCTGTGTGTCTTTCTTTCTGTCTGTCTGTCTGTCTGTCTGTCTGTCTGTCTGTCTGCGGTCTGTCTGTCTGTCTGTCTGCCGGTCTGTCTGTCTGTCTGTCTGTCTGTCTGTCTGTCTGTCTGTCTGTCTGTCTGTCTGCCCTGTCTGTCGGGCTGTCTGTCTGTCTGTCGGTCGGGCTGTCTGTCTGTTTGTCTGTCTGTCTGTCTGTCTGTCTGTCTGTCTGTCTGTCTGTCTGTCTCTCATCATCGCTCTGTGTATACTGTACTGCCTGTGCTTACTATACTCCAGTCCTATCCTTGACTGTCTGTTTGGTTTAAATCTGTTGTGTCTAATATAAGCAGTGGAGCCGTGTTCGTTACCGTGCTCCTATACCTCACTGTGTTTGTGACGGAGGTGAGTAACCTTGCCTGAGACCTGAAGATTTGCATGGGCTTCCTGAGCCAATGCCTAGGCTTTGGCTTAGCGGGCTAATGCACTCTTTTGGCTCACAGCAAACTGGGCTTGGACCCCTGTCTGTCACATATGGCTAGTTTAAACCTGTTTATCCTGATATAAGCTGTACAGCCATGTCTCTGAAGCCAAGCTATGCAAAATGGCTGTTCTGCGTACTTGCTTAGCACAAATACGCAAACTTGCACAGCCCCAAGTAAGTCAAGTGCAGCTGCAGCCCCGCAATTTGTATCTCGATACAACTACACAGGATTGCCATTTTTGCGTAGCTAGCTAAATGCATTGCGTATTTGCTTAGGGTATAGATTAGACTTCAGTAGGACTGGACACAGACAGGTGTTTTTCTCACTCTCTCTCCCGGTGTGGCGGTCTGCGATAGGCCAATGCCATGGCGACGTCGGCGGGCACGGTGTCGGAGGACGTAGGGGATGACGACGGCAGGGGGAACCTGTCCTGTAGCTCGTCAGAGATGTCCAAGCTCAGCTCCAAGAGCGCCAAGGAGCGGCGCAACCGCAAGAAGAAGTGGCGCCAGAAAGAGCAGTCGCAGCGGGAGGAGAAGGGGGACTGCGAGAAATTCATCAAGTCCGAGTCGGACGACGGCAGCAAGAGGAGCCGCTTCCATTTCCCTGACAACCGGCTAGGCCGCAAGTCTTCCATCATGAACCAGGTGAGAGGACCAGCGTCAAAGGTCACTGTTTGTCACTGTGCAATGCATTCCTGGAGGAAGACAGAATAGGACTAAATAACAGCAGTTCATTTGAGGTCACATATTGACACTCCAATGTTCAAAATGATTTTAGTTCCCTTCTAAGTAAATTTAAACATTAGGGTTTGGTTTCAGATTAAGACTATTTAGAGCTTTGTAACAGGGCTTCGACCACAGAGTAACAGGGCTTCAACCACAGAGTAACAGGGCTTCAACCACAGAGTAACAGGGCTTCAACCACAGATACATTCATCATAACCTGCTGTTGTAGCTAAAGATACAGTGGCATTCATCATAACCTGCTGTTCAAATAAAATAAAATGTTATTTGTCACATGCCACCTTACCGTGAAATCCTTACTTACAAGCCCTTAACCAACAATGCAGTTCAAGATATTTACTAAATAAAATAAGGTAAAAAATAATAAAAAGTTACACAATAAAATAACAATAACGAGGCTATATACTGGGGGTACCGGTACAGAGTCAATGTGCGGGGGTACAGGTTAGTCGAGGTAATTTGTACATGTAGGTAGGGATAAAGTGACTATGCATAGATAGTAGCAGTGTAAAAACAAATGGAGGAGGAGAGGGGGAATGTAAATAGTCCGGGTGGCCATTTGATTAATTGTTCAGCAGTCTTATGGCTTGGGGGTAGAAGCTGTTAAGGAGCCTTTTGGTCCTAGACTTGGCGAGAACAGTCTATGACTTGGGTGACTGGAGTCTGACAATTTTTTGGGCCTTCCTCTGACACCGCCTAGTATATAGGTCCTGGATGGCAGGAAGCTTGGCTCCAGTGATGTACTGGGCCATACGCACTACCCTCTGTAGCGCCTTACGGTGAGATGCTGAGTAGTTACCATACCAGTCAGGATGCTCTCGATGGTGCAGCTTTAGAACTTTTTGAGGATCTGAGGACCCATGCCAAATCTTTTCATTCTCCTGAGGGGGAATAGGCTTTGTCGTGCCCTCTTCACTACAGTTTTGGTGTGTTTGGACCCTGATAGTTTGTTGGTGATGTGGACACCAAGGAACTTGAAACTCTCGACCCGCTCCACTACAGCCCTGTCGATGTTAATGTGGGCCTGTTCGGCCCTCCTTTTCATGTAATCCACGATCAGCTCCTTTGTCTTTCTCACATTGAGGGAGAGGTTGTTATCCTGGCACCATACTGCCAGGTCTCTGACCTCCTCCCTATAGGCTGTCTCATCGTTGTCGGTGATCAGGCCTACCACTGTTGTGTCGTCAGCAAACTTAATGATGGTGTTGGAGTCGTGTTTGGCCACGCAGTCGTGGGTGAACAGGGAGTACAGGAGGGGACTAAGCACGCACCCCTGAGGGCCCCCCGTGTTGAGGATCAGCGTGGCAGATGTGTTGTTGCCTACACTTCCCACCTGGGGGCGGCCCGTCAGGAAGTCCAGGATCCAGTTGCAGAGGGAGGTGTTTAGTCCCAGGGTCCTTAGCTCAGTGATTAGCTTTGTGGGCACTATGGTGTTGAATGCTGAGCTGTAGTCAATGAACAGCATTCTCACATAGGTGTTCCTTTTGTCCAAGTAGGAAAGGGCAGTGTGGAGTGCGATTGAGATTGCGTCATCTGTGGATCTGTTGGGGCAGTATGCGAATTGGAGTGGGTCTAGGGTTTCCAGGATGCTGGTTTTGATGTGAGCCATGACCAGCCTTTCAAAGCACTTCATGGCTACCGACGTGCTAAGGGGCGGTAATCATTGTTGTAGCTAAAGATACAGTAGCATTCATCCAAGGCTTGAATTATTAACAGTGAATACATTCATGTTTCAGTAGAGCAAAGTGTTGTTTTGTTCTGGGGTCTTTCATATTGTACTGTTACTTAGGGGCAGGACAATACCAGTATTGCGATACTCATTAGCATCGTGGCAAGGAAACAAAAAACAAAGTGGATTTAACTTCTTTAATTAAACAGCCCTAATGTTGGAAACAAAAATCATGATGTTGTCATCCAGAGTCACATTTATTTATTTTCCAAGCTATAGCACACAATATTTTACATACAGCAGGTTTTTAAAGGACCAAAGAGTGTGGTCTGCTTCATGTTTTCATTTTTGCCATGGACAAAATATTGCGATACTGGTATTGTCTCGGCCCTGCTGTATCTGTTTGTCTCGCCCTGACCTAGAGAACTCTTGTTGGTTGGGTCAGGGTGTGAGTTCAGTTTGAGATCTATGTTATTGTATTTCTATGTTGAATCTAGTATTTGTATTTCTATGTTTGGCCGGGTGTGATTCCCAATCAGAGGCAGCTGTCGCTCCTTGTCTCTGATTGGGGATCATACTTAAGTAGCCTGGTTGCCTACCTTAGTTGTGGGATCTTGTTTGTGTTCCTGGTTAGGCTTGTTGTGAGTATAGCCCATAGGACTTCACGTTACGTTGCTTTTGTTGTTTTGTCAAGTGTTTATCTTCATTAATAAATATGTACGCATACCACGCTGCACCTTGGTCTGACCTGTCTCTCAACGATTGTGACACTGTTCAACAACACAGGGCAGGACTCCAGCTTATAGTATATGAGTATTCAAACCCCTGAAAATAACTGTTATTTAAACGCAAAGCGATGCATTCATGTGATTTCTATTGGTGTTAGAACTAGGTTTTTGTCAGAGACCATCATCATTATCATCCGTACTAGAGAATAGGCCCTCTCACCAGATGAGTACTCACAGGCTAGTGACCATAAACGTGTCAAATCAGCAGAGTGAACACGTATATAACAGTAGTAAGATGATTGATACAGTACAAGTCCAGGTTCACAGTGAGAACAGTAGTAGACACACTGCAGGCACGACTCCAACACTATCATTACGTTTGCCGATGACACAACAGTGGTAGGCCTGATCACCAACAACGACGAGACAGCCTATAGGGAGGAGGTCAGAGACCTGGCAGTGTGGTGCCAGGATAACAACCTCTCCCTCAACGTGATCAAGACAAAGGAGATGATTGTGGACTACAGGAAAAGGAGGACTGAGCACACCCCCATTCTCATCGACGGGGCTGTAGTGGAGCAGGTTGAGAGCTTCAAGCTCCTTGGTGTCCACGTTACCAACAAACTATCATGGTCCAAACACACCAAGACAGTCGTGAAGGCACAACAAAGCCTATTCCCCCTCAGGAGACTGAAAAGATTTGGCATGGGTCCTCAGATCCTCAAAAAGTTATACAGCTGCACCATCGAGAGCATCCTGACTGGTTGCATCACTGCCTGGTATGGCAACTGCTCGGCCTCCGACCGCAAGGCCTCCGACCGCAAGACACTGCCCAGTACATCACTGGATCCAAGTTTCCTGCCATCCAGGACCTCTATACCAGGCGGTGTCAGAGGAAGGCCCTAAAAATGGTCAAAGACTCCAGCCACCCTAGTCATAGACTGTTCTCTCTGCTACCTCACGGCAGCCGGTACCGGAGCGCCAAGTCTAGGTCCAAAAGGCTTCTTAACAGCTTCTACCCACAAGCCATAAGACTCCTGAACAGCTAATCAAATGGCTACCCATACTATTTTTTACACACTTAGGAATGTGATCAGAACCTTATCTTATTCATTTAGGCTAACCCCTGGCTTAGTCAGCCAGATGCGGAGATGGACAGCTGTCACTCTCGGCTGTGCACGTGCTGACTACCTAGCATTACGTTAGCTTTGAGCTCTTGAGTGTCGTGGACCTTTCGATTATTATGGATCCCTTCAACAGTTTGGAGCCTGTGATATCAGTTCCTGTTAGCCGAAAGATTCAACTTTTTAAACAAGCTCATGAAAAGGAGAGAGCCAAGATTCAGCAACGGGAAACAATAATAGACTACTGGCTGCAAACCTACGGAGGGCTGAGGGCTGTGTCAGAGGGCTGTGTCAGAGGGCTGTGTCAGAGGGCTGTGAGAGGGCTGTGTCAGAGGGCTGTGTCAGAGGGCTGTGTCAGAGGGCTGTGTCAGAGGGCTGTGTCAGAGGGCTGTGAGAGGGCTGTGAGAGGGCTGTGTCAGAGGGCTGTGTCAGAGGGCTGTGTCAGAGGGCTGTGAGAGGGCTGTGTCAGAGGGCTGTGAGAGGGCTGTGTCAGAGGGCTGTGTCAGAGGGCTGTGAGAGGGCTGTGTCAGAGGGCTGTGTCAGAGGGCTGTGTCAGAGGGCTGTGTCAGAGGGCTGTGAGAGGGCTGTGTCAGAGGGCTGTCAGAGGGCTGTGTCAGAGGGATGTGAGAGGGCTGTGTCAGAGGGCTGTGTCAGAGGGTTGTGAGAGGGCTGTGTCAGAGGGCTGTGTCAGAGGGCTGTGTCAGAGGGCTTTGTCAGAGGGTTGTCAGAGGGCTGTGTCAGAGGGCTGTGTCAGAGGGCTGTGTCAGAGGGCTGTCAGAGGGCTGTGAGAGGGCTGTGTCAGAGGGTTGTGAGAGGGCTGTGTCAGAGGGCTGTGTCAGAGGGATGTGAGAGGGCTGTGTCAGAGGGCGGTGTCAGAGGGCTGTGTCAGAGGGCTGTGAGAGGGCTGTGTCAGAGGGCTGTGAGAGGGCTGTGTCAGAGGGCTGTGTCAGAGGGCTGTGAGAGGGCTGTGTCAGAGGGCTGTGTCAGAGGGCTGTGAGAGGGCTGTGAGAGGGCTGTGTCAGAGGGCTGTGTCAGAGGGCTGTGAGAGGGCTGTGTCAGAGGGCTGTCAGAGGGCTGTGAGAGGGCTGTGTCAGAGGGATGTGAGAGGGCTGTGTCAGAGGGCTGTGTCAGAGGGTTGTGAGAGGGCTGTGTCAGAGGGCTGTGTCAGAGGGCTGTGTCAGAGGGCTTTGTCAGAGGGTTGTCAGAGGGCTGTGTCAGAGGGCTGTGTCAGAGGGCTGTGTCAGAGGGCTGTGTCAGAGGGCTGTCAGAGGGCTGTGAGAGGGCTGTGTCAGAGGGTTGTGAGAGGGCTGTGTCAGAGGGCTGTGTCAGAGGGATGTGAGAGGGCTGTGTCAGAGGGCTGTGTCAGAGGGCTGTGTCAGAGGGCTGTGTCAGAGGGCTGTGTCAGAGGGCTGTGTCAGAGGGCTTTGTCAGAGGGCTGTGTCAGGGGGCTGTGTCAGAGGGCTGTGCCACTGCAACAATAAGAATCAATCCATCCTTGACCGGCAATTAATTAAATCCTTCCCTAAATTGTATACAATCAAACTCAAAAAGCTTCCCTGGATTTATCCTACAGAAAAAACCTGTTAAACCCCCAGAAACTGTTTTCCAAAAGTTGCCGCTAAGAAAACCCACATTGTATATACACTGTTCACCCTCTGGATACAATACATCGGCTATTTACACAATATAGTTGAAACAAATGGAATATTTTAATGTTGATTTAAGTATCGATACTTTATTACACGTAACTGTTTAAAACCCAATTGGGATAGTTTTTGTATTGCAGTTCTGTTGTTTGGGGTGGATATATAGCGTTTTGCCACATAACATGATTATTTGTCTAAAATAAAATTACCTTGGAATATATTTCAAACTAAATCATGTCTGTCTCTTCAGTAGACCCTTTTATTTTTGTATTCTTTATTTTTATTTTTTATTTAACCTTTATTTAACTAGGCAAGTCAGTTAAGAACAAATTCTTATTTACAATGACGGCCTACCAAAAGGCAAAGGCCTCCTGTGGGGACGGGGGCTGGGATTTAAAAATAAAAATGTAGGACAAAACACACATCACAACAAGAGAGACAACACAACACTACATAAAGAGAGACCTAAGACAACAACATAGCATGGCAGCAACACATGACAACACAGCATGGTAGCAACACAACATGACAACAACATGGTAGCAACACAACATAGCAGCAGCACAAAACATGGTACCAACATTATTGGGCACAGACAACAGCACAAAGGGCTGTATCATGAATGTCATGGATACATTAGAACTAGTAGATATATGGAGGCTTAAATATCCTGATCTAGTTAGATATACATGGCGGAGACTCAATCAAGCTAGTCGTCTTGACTTCTTTCTTATGTCATTCTCGTTGGCACCAAAAGTTAAAAAAGTGTTGATAGGGGACAGAATGCGGTCGGACCATCATATAATTGGCATATACATTACTCTTACTGAATTTCCATGTGGGCGAGGATATTGGAAATTTAATCAAAGCCTGTTGGGTGATAACTTGTTTTTAACTAGGACAGAGGAATTTATAACTGATTTTTTCTGACATAACATAGGTACAGCAAATCCCCGTATTGTATGGGACACCTTTAAATGTGCCTTTAGAGGCCATGCAATTCAGTACTCATCTCGAAAACAAAAGCAATTTAGGTCAAAAGAGTCCACATTAACAACGGAAATAGAAGGTCTAACAGAACAGATACAGTGGGGAGAACAAGTATTTGATACACTGCCGATTTTGCAGGTTTTCCTACTTACAAAGCATGTAGAGGTCTGTAATTTTTATCATAGGTACACTTCAACTATGAGAGATGGAATCTAAAACAAAAATCCAGAAAATCACATTGTATGATTTTTAAGTAATTCATTTGCATTTTATTGCATGACATAAGTATTTGATCACCTACCAACCAGTAAGAATTCCGGCTCTCACAGACCTGTTAGTTTTTCTTTAAGAAGCCCTCCTGTTCTCCACTCATTACCTGTATTAACTGCACCTGTTTGAACTCGTTACCTGTATAAAAGACACCTGTCCACACACTCAATCAAACAGACTCCAACCTCTCCACAATGGCCAAGACCAGAGAGCTGTGTAAGGACATCAGGTAAAATTGTAGACCTGCACAAGGCTGGGATGGGCTACAGGACAATAGGCAAGCAGCTTGGTGAGAAGGCAACAACTGTTGGCGCAATTATTAGAAAATGGAAGAAGTTCAAGATGACGGTCAATCACCCTCGGTCTGGGGCTCCATGCAAGATCTCACCTCGTGGGGCATCAATGATCATGAGGAAGGTGAGGGATCAGCCCAGTACTACACGGCAGGACCTGGTCAATGACCTGAAGAGAGCTGGGACCACAGTCTCAAAGAAAACCATTAGTAACACACTACGCCGTCATGGATTAAAATCCTGCAGCGCACGCAAGGTCCCCCTGCTCAAGCCAGCGCATGTCCAGGCCCGTCTGAAGTTTGCCAATGACCATCTGGATGATCCAGAGGAGGATTGGAGAAGGTCATGTGGTCTGATGAGACAAAAATATAGCTTTTTGGTCTAAACTCCACTCGCCGTGTTTGGAGGAAGAAGAAGGATGAGTACAACCCCAAGAACACCATCCCAACCGTGAAGCATGGAGGTGGAAACATCATTCTTTTGGGATGCTTTTCTGCAAAGGGGACAGGACGACTGTACCATATTGAGGGGAGGATGGATGGGGCCATGTATCGCGAGATCTTGGCCAACAACCTCCTTCCCTCAGTAAGAGCATTGAAGATGGGTCGTGGCTGGGTCTTCCAGCATGACAACGACCCGAAACACACAGCCAGGGCAACTAAGGAGTGGCTCCGTAAGAAGCATCTCAAGGTCCTGGAGTGGCCTAGCCAGTCTCCAGACCTGAACCCAAAAGAAAATCTTTGGAGGGAGCTGAAAGTCTGTATTGCCCAGCGACAGCCCCGAAACCTGAAGGATCTGGAGAAGGTCTGTATGGAGGAGTGGACCAAAATCCCTGCTGCAGTGTGTGCAAACCTGGTCAAGACCTACAGGAAACGTATGATCTCTGTAATTGCAAACAAAGGTTTCTGTACCAAATATGAAGTTCTGCTTTTCTGATGTATCAAATACTTATGTCATGCAATAAAATGCAAATTAATTACTTAAAGATCATACAATGTGATTTTCTGAATTTTTGTTTTAGATTTTGTCTCTCACAGTTGAAGTGTACCTATGATAAAAATTACAGACCTCTACATGCTTTGTAAGTAGGAAAACCTGCAAAATCGGCAGTGTATCAAATACTTGTTCTCCCCACTGTAGATAGCAATAAAAACTGTAACATAGAGGCTCAGAATAAATTAGAGGAAAAACAAAAAGCAATGGAGAAACTTATTCAAGAAAGATCAAGTGTAATATATTATAAAAATAAAGCGAACTGGATGGAATATGGGGGAAAATGCACCAAATTCTTTTTTAATCTTCAACATAGGAATGCTACCAAAAATAATTTATGGAAACTGGTTACAAATTATGGAGTCACCCATGATTCACCAAATGATATTTTGAAGGAGGAAACAAAGTACTTTAAGCATATGTTTTTGTTTCAGTCGCCTCCATCTCCTCTAACTGAAGCTAATTGTAGAGATATTTTTTTCTATTGATAATGTAAAATGAACAGCCATACAGAAAGACTCACGTGAAGGTGAAATTACAGAGGAGGAACTTCTGGATGCAATTAAAGACTTTAAGTCCGGGAAAACTCCAGGGTTGGATGGCATACCAGTCGAGGTATACCAAACCTTTTTTGATATACTCAGAGGACCGTTATTAGCATGTTTTAAGCACTGCTATGTAAATGGTAGATTATCAGACACTCAAGAAGAAGGTCTGATTTCATTATTACTGAAACAGGATACAAGTGGAAAATATAAAGATCCAGTCCATTACAAAAATTGGCGGCCCCTTACACTTCAGTGTTGTGATGCAAAGATTCTAGCAAAATGTATAACGCATAGAATTAAAAAGGTATTGTTGGACATTATTCATTCTAATCAGACAGGTTTTTTACATGGGCGATACATTGGAGATAATATAAGGCAAGTACTGGAAACAATAGAACACTATGAAAAATCTGGGAAAACAGGCCTACTATTCATAGCAGACTTCGAAAAGGCATTTGATAAAGTACAGCTGGGGTTTATATATACTGTAGAAGCATACCAGATGGACATCATGAAAATGATCGGAGGAAGTTCAGGAGTAAAAACAAACAAAATATAATTATTGACTGTGTCCATAAAATGTATATAGTATGTATAAGCTGGAAGTAGAGGCCTAAGCATTGTTGTTCACTAGTTTACTCCAATTAGGGAAGGGATGGTGGGGTTGGAAAGTAATAAAGGGAAATATATATATTTTTAAAAGATGTGTATGTATATATGTATGTATATGCGTATATGTATGTATGTGTATGTATGTGTGTGTGTGTGTGCGTGTGCGTGTATGTATGTATGTATGTGTATATATATATATATATATGCGGCGAAAAAAGAAGAAAATAAAACATATGATGCAGATGATGGAAGTGATGCTGACAATTACATTGATTGAAGTTACAATCTATCTGCAATATTAAAGCTGATCTACCCACTAAGAAAAAAAAAAGAAGGTAGAGACAACACATCACGCGAAGCAGCCACAACTGTCAGTAAGTGTCCATGATTGAGTCTTTGAATGAAGAGATGGAGATAAAACTGTCCAGTTTGAGTGTTTTTTGCAGCTCGTTCCAGTCGCTAGCATGACCTTTGTTTTGGAGGTGTTCAGAACAAGGTTAAGGGCAGAGAAAGCTTGTTGGACAGTAAGAAAGCTTGGTTGTAGTGTTTAACACAACATCTGGGGATGGGCCAGTTGAGTATAAGACTGTATCATCTGCATGGATGAGAGAGCTTCCTACTGCCTGAACTATGTTGTTGAATGTCACGGTAAGATGAAAAAATAATAGCACTGTCTCTTTGACAAGATGTGTTTTTATTTTGAATTAATGTAAATTTACAGACATTTCTGAAAATGGCTTCATTTAGACAGAAATAGACGTTGAGAGAAAGGCAGGAGGATATCAAGTAGCAGAGGTGGTTGTGGAGATCGAACCCATGACCTTCAGCGCTATGATGTGATTTGTGTTACAACTATATACATTTCAATCATTCACTCACTCGTCTCCTATCCTTATTTCCTCTCCTTGTCTCCTTGTCCCCTGCAGTCCCTCCTCAGTATCCCCGGCTCACCGTTTCTGTCGAGGCACAACAGCAAGAGCAGCATCTTCAGCTTCAAGGGCCGCGGCAAAGACGTGGTCTCAGAAAATGAGTTTGCCGACGACGAGCACAGCACAGTGGAAGAGTGCGAAGAGAGACGGGGCTCCCGGTTCAGCCCGTACCGGCGGAGCAGCTACACGGGCTACCACCACGGCGGCGGGAAGAGGAACTCGACGGTGGACTGCAACGGCGTGGTGTCTCTGATCAGTCCGGGGACCGGCGGACGCCTTCTGCCTGAGGTGAAAATAGATAAGGCAACTGGTGACGACAGTGTAAGGAAGTCAATGAGTAACTCAGACCCGTCTTGTCTAGGCATGGCCCCATCCTTCTCGCTCTTACTCTCTCTCTCTCTCTCTCTCGACTTTCTCGCTTCCCTCACTTTCTTATTCTCTCTCTCTCTTCTCGACTTTCTTCTTTGCAAGTCCGTATGTCTGCGCTATCTGCGCTCGCCCTCCTCCCCTGCTCCTAGTATGTAGTGTATGCTATGCTGCCCCCCAACACTAGCCAAATAAGCAAAATAGAGAAACTTTAGTTTATCAGAAAAAAAGGTTCTTATTGTTACTTTATAACTGGGTTTTTCAGTGACTTCCAACATACTGTTGTTTTATATCTCAAGGTTTTGATTTCCACACGCCAAACAGTGTGACATTACATTGACATTAAAGGGATAGTTAGAGATTTTGGCAATTAAGCCCTTGCTCCTGTAGACTTCCAGTCATTGCGCTAACGTTAGTTAGTATTGGCTCCAGAAACTACCTTCAACTTCCTTCAAACTGCACACAGGGACATTCAAATGGTATACACGAGTTCATCTGACTCTGGGTAAATAAAAAAGGGCTTAATTGCCAAAGTCTTGAACTATTTCTTTAACATTTTACAAATTTAGCAAACTCTCTTATCTTAGGGCGACAAACAGTCAGTGCCTTCAACTAAAATACAGTAGGTAAAAACAACCACATATCACAGTCATTGTAAGTAAAAACCCTCTTCAAAATAGCCAAAATAGTCCCTTCCTTTTCAAACAATCCGCAGTGAACAAACCAAACAAAACAAAAAAGCCAAACCAATGTTTCTCTCTTGCTAGTAAGCAGCATGGTAGTTTGACCTGGCCCTTCTACAGGTGTTGTACAGTGTTTCTAACTTAGCCAGCATGATAGCAACTAATCTAGTGACTATGGTGTCTCTCCTCTCCTTCTCTTTGACTTGGTGCATGCTCAATGCATGACGACTGGAAGGATCTCAATCCCAATAATGTTGCCCCTAATGTTCTCTACGGTAACCACACTACTCTTCCCTCTACGTTCTCCTCAAATGCTACAGGATTTTTTACAAGACTTGAAGGTGATATTCTAGGGTCAAAAAGTACTATCACATAGTGTGGAGTACTGAGTATGGAGGCGTTAAGGACAGGATAATGATTAGAAGGTAAAATATAGTGGCAGAATTGGCACATTTAGGCAGGGGGACATTTAGGTTGGTTCAGACGTAATGGTTGGTTCAGAGAATAGGTAAGTAACACTGTGAATACATAAACACACGTACAAAACACTTCCCTTCTCAATTTCTGAATATTCAAATGTTATTCAAGTATTATGTAATAAGGTCACAATAATAGTCAAATATCGCTATACCACTGCTCTCACTCTGGCTGTGAATGACCTGCATGTTTCTAGACACAACATACTCTCCCTACCATCAGCGTCCATCAACAACAAGACAAATACATTACTACCCTGTGTGCCAACCAAAAATTTACCAATTTACAATTTATCCCACCCTTCCGTCCAATCCAATCCAATCTTGTTACAAGTGCACTTCCCTCCCTGGCCAGCGATGGCGCTGTACGGTGGTGTTCATGGTTTGACTACCATCAGTGCTTGATTCTTCTTCTTCCTCCTGGCAGCCCACTACTGAGGTTGAGGTGAAGAAGAAGCTGTCTGGTTCCCTGATGGTGTCTGTGGACCAGCTCAATACCTCCTTCGGAAGGAAAGAGCGGGCCAACAGTGTCATGAGCGCCATCACCAACACTCTAGCGGAGGGTACTGCCCCTATGCTTTAAAGCTCCCTACACTAACTAGCTATTTCCATGCTCTATTGTTTTCAGCTGACAGTGTAAACCGAAAAGTTTCAAATCTGATGTAGAAGAAAGGCATATTTTCTTAGTCTAAATTGTCTCTTACCTTTTTGGAGGAACAGTTATTTCTATCTCACTGCTTTAAGATACAGTGAGGGACAAAAGTATTTGATCCCCTGCTGATTTTGTACGTTTGCCCACTGACAAAGACATGATCAGTCTATAATTTTAATGGTAGGTTTATTTGAACAGTGAGAGACAGAATAACAACAAAAAAATCCAGAAAAACGCATGTCAAAAATGTTATACATTTATTTGCATTTTAATGAGGGAAATAAGTATTTGACCCCTCTGCAAAACATGACTTAGTACTTGGTGGCAAAACCCTTGTTGGCAATCACAGAGGTCAGGCTACATTTCTTGTAGGTGGCCACCAGGTTTGCACACATCTCAGGAGGGATTTTGTTCCACTCCTCTTTGCAGATCTTCTCCAAGTCATTAAGGTTTCGAGGCTGACGTTTGACAACTCGAACCTTCAGCTCCCTCCACAGATTTTCTATGGCATTAAGGTCTGGAGACTGGCTAGGCCACTCCAGGACCTTAGTGTGCTTTTTCTTGAGCCACTCCTTTGTTGCCTTGGCCGTGTGTTTTGGGTCATTGTCATGCTGGAATACCCATCTACGACCCATTTTCAATGCCCTGGCTGAGGGAAGGAGGTTCTCACCCAAGATTTGACGGTACATGGCCCCGTCCATCGTCCCTTTGATGCATTGAAGTTGTCCTGTCCCCTTAGCAGAAAAACACCCCCAAAGCATAATGTTTCCACCTCCATGTTTGACGGTGGGGATGGTGTTCTTGGGGTCATAGGCAGCATTCCTCCTCCTCCAAACACGGCGAGTTGAGTTGATGCCAAAGAGCTCGATTTTGGTCTTGTAGCCCATTCCAGCCTTGTGTAGGTCTACAATCTTGTCCCTGACATCCTTGGAGAGCTCTTTGGTCTTGGCCATGGTACAGAGTTTGGAATCTGATTGATTGATTGCTTCTGTGGACAGGTGTCTTTTATACAGGTAACAAGCTGAGATTAGGAGCACTCCCTTTAAGAGTGTGCTCCTAATCTCAGCTCATTACCTGTATAAAAGACACCTGGGAGCCAGAAATCTTTCTGATTGAGAGGGGGTCAAAAACTTATTTCCCTCATTAAAATGCAAATCAATTTATAACATTTTTGACATGCGTTTTTCTGGATTTTGTTGTTGTTATTCTGTCTCTCACTGTTCAAATAAACCTACCATTAAAATTATAAACTGATCATTTCTTTGTCAGTGGGCAAACGTACAAAATCAGCAGGGGATCAAATACTTTTTTCCCTCACTGTAAGATAAGATCCGATTTTTATCGAATGGGACCAACTGAGGTGCCCTGCACGCTCATTGGACGAACAGTTCTAAATCTCCTATATCTGTATCTATAGCTACACTGAATGTACAAAACATTAGGAACACCTTCCTAATATTGAGTTGCACCCCCCCTTTTGCCCTCAGAACAGCCTCAATTCATCGAGGCATGGACTCTACAAGGTGTCAAGCGTTCCACAGGGATGCTCGCCCATGTTGACTCCAATGCTTCCCACAGTTGTGTCAAGTTGGCTGGATGTCCTTTGAGTGGTGGACCATTCTTGATACACACTGTAAAACTGTTGAGCGTGAAACACCCAGCAGCGTTGCAGTTCTTGACACAAACCGGTGCGCCTGGCACCTACTACAATACCCCTGTCAAAGGCACTTACATTTTTTGTCTTGTCCATTCATCCTCAGAATGGCACACATACACAATCCATGTCTCAATTGTCTCAATGCTTAAAAATCATTTTTTAACATGTGACATCAATAAGGGATCATAGCTTTCACCTGGATTCGCCTGGTCAGTCTGTCATGGAAAGAGCAGGTGTTCCTAATGTTTTGTACACTCAGTGTATATCTTGTCATTCTTGTACTGACAGATACTTCATGACAGACATATTATTATATATTACATATACAGAACGTATTATTATTTCGTAACATTTATCAGTAGCAGACCTTGATTCAAAAACGATTTGCTTTCTTTCAAATACTTTTCCTTTAGCCTGCCTGGAGTGGCACGTTGGTGGGGGTTTGCACTGTTGGGGACTTTTCTATTGTTTAGATTTTTGATATATTCCTTTCCTGGCGGGTCTCTTAAACAATTTTCTCAGAACTGGAGGAGTCTCAGCGTAGTTGTCCACCGTGCTGGTATAAGTTCTCCAACATCTTCCTCATCTGGGAGTGTTGTCCCATCTGGTTGAAAATCAAAGAGATCGTCAACCTGATCGTCATGGACCCCTTCGTGGACCTGGCCATCACCATCTGTATCGTCCTCAACACCCTCTTCATGGCAATGGAGCACTACCCCATGACCCCGCACTTTGAGGAGGTGCTGTCCGTGGGAAACCTGGTGAGGATTTCACTATCTCTTTTTTGTGTGGTATTACTGCAATCGCTTTAATTTACAGTCGTTTTAAGCTTGTACTTAAAGGGCACTTCACCACTTTTTAACCTTAAAAAGTGGTGCAGTGCCCCTTTAAAAGGTACTTTAAGCTGGTACTTTGAGCTGGGACTAACCTGGTATTTGTATAGTATTAAAACCCCATTCGTCAAATGACGAGTGGCCTCATTGGCGGAATGTTATTAATATTTTTCATAATATCATAATTAATCAAAACATTTCTTTTTTTAAACAGCCGAAAATCTGGTGTTTCTATGTCAAACAGTTTTGTTATATTTCAGTCTTCTGTGATGTATATAACGTGTAATATTGGGTTGCAAACTCTAAATGTAATACATTTCAACTCTATATCTGACATAGTACAGGTGTCTTCTTTTTTTTAAAGCCTATAACCATGTGTGTGAGGTGTATACTTTGTTTCAAAGTAGATTTGTTTAAGACTACCAAGTAACACTGTGTGACCCTGATTTAGCCCACTGCAGTAAAAGGTTAACTAAGAAAGTATATGGAAGCGTAGAGGCCAGGGGACAGGAAGGACTGTAGGAGAGTATGTGCCAAATTGGTAGTGGGACAGATACACTACATGGCCAAAAGTATGTGGACACCTGCTCGTCAAACATCTCATTCCAAAATCATGGGCATTAATATATAGTTGGTCGCCCCTTTGCTGCTATAACAGCCTCCACTCTTCTGGGAATGCTTTCCACTAGATGTTGGAACATTGCTGCGGGGACTTGATTCCATTCAGCCACAAGAGCATTAGTGAGGTCGATTAGAACTAGTGTTGGGCGATTAGAACTGGCTCGCAGTCGGCGTTCCAATTCATCCCAAAGGTGTTCGAAGGGATTGAGGTCAGGGCTCTGTGCAGGCCAGTCAAGTTCTTCCACACCGATCTCGACAAACCATTTCAGTATGCACCTTGCTTTGTGCACGGGGGCATTGCCATGCTGAAACAGGGAAGAGCAAAGTTGGAAGCACAGAATCGTCTAGAATGTCATTGTATACTGTAGTGTTAAGATTTACCTTCACTGGAACTATGAAAAACAGCCCCAGACCATTATTCCTCCACCACCAAACGTTACAGTTGGGACTATGCATTGGGGCAGGTAGCGTTCTCCTGGCATCCGCTAAACCCAGATTCGTCCGTGGGACTGCCAGATGGTGAAGTGTGATTCATCAATCCAGAGAACGCATTTTCACTGCTCCAGAGTCCAATGGCGTCGAGCTTTGTAAGGCTGCTCGGTCATGGAAACCCATTTCATGAAGCTCCCGACGAACAGCTCTTGTGCTGACGTTGATTCCAGAGGTAGTGAGTGATGCAACCGAGGACAGACGATTTAGCGCATGTCGGTCCCGTTCTGTGAGCTTGTGCGGCCTACCACTTCGCGGCTGAGCCGTTGTTCCTCCTAGACGTTTCCACTTCACAATAACAGCACTTACAGTTGACCGGGGCAGCTCTAGCAGGGCAGAAATTTGACAAACGGACTTATTGGAAAGGTGGCATCCTATGACGATGCCACGTTGAAAGTCAATGAGCTCTTCAGTACGGGCCATTCTACTGCCAGTGTTTGTCTATGGAGATTGCATGGCAGTGTGCTCGATTTTATACACCTGTCAGCAACTTGTGTGGCTGAAATAGCTGAATCCACTAATTTGAAGGGGTGTGATATATATGCGTGTGGACTAACCGCTAGCTAGACCACTCCAGGCCAATCTCTCTCTCTCTCTCTCTCTCTCTCTCTCTCTCTCTCTCTCTCTCTCTCTCTCTCTCTCTCTCTCTCTCTCTCTCTCTCTCTCTCTCTCTCTCTCCCTCTCTCTCTCTCTCTCTCTCTCTCTCTCTCTCTCTCTCTCTCTCTCTCTCTCTCTCTCTCTCTCTCCCTCTCTCTCTCTCTCCCTCTCTCTCTCCCTCCCCTCTCTCTCTCTCTCTCTCTCTCTCTCTCTCTCTCTCTCTCTCTCTCTCTCTCTCTCTCTCTCTCTCTCTGTCTCTCTCTCTCTCTCTCTCTCTCTGTCTCTCTCTCTCTCTCTCCCTCTCTCTCTCTCTCTCTCTCTCTCTCTCTCTCTCTCTCCCTCTCTCTCTCTCTCTCCCTCTCTCTCTGTCTCTCTCTCTCTCTCTCTCTCTCTCTCTCTCTCTCTCTCTCTCTCTCTCTCTCTCTCTCTCTCCTTCCCTCTCTCTCTCTCTCTCTCTCTCTCTCTCTCTCTCTCTCTCTCTCTCTCTCTCTCTCTCTCTCTCTCTCTCTCTCCCCCTCTCTCTCCCTCTCTCTCTCTCTCTCTCTCTCTCTCTCTCTCTCTCTCTCTCTCTCTCTCCCTCTCTCTCTCTCTCTCTCTCTCTCTCTCTCTCTCTCTCTCTGTCTCTCTCTCTCTCTCTCGTCCTTGTGGTTGTTCGTTGACAATGACATCTCCTCATATAAAATCTTGTCGTCTGCTGAGAGAGCTGTGTTATTTTTGTACACATTATAGGCAGTTATTTTATTGGCTATTCAAAACCAAATGAAAACATTCCCAGACCCCCTACAGTTTCCCTGTATCAATCCACGTCTTCCTCATGTCTTCCCGCAGTACTTGTACCCTCATTCCATCTCTTTTCTTCTCTCCGTCCTCTCCCCTCTGTCTGTCCCCTTCTCTTTTCTCCCCTACTCCCCTCCCTCTCTCTCTCTTCTCTCCTTCTCTTCCCCTCTCTCCTTACGTTTGTCATTTTAGTCATTTAGCAGACGCTCTTATCCAGAGCGACTTACAGTAGTGAGAGCATACATTTTCATACTTTTTCGTACTGGTCCCCCGTGGGAATCGAACCAACAACGCTGGCGTTGCAAGCGCCATGCTCTACCCCTCATCGAGCTCCCCATTTCTTACATGCGACTGGTCTGTAGAGGGGCGTCTCTCCCTCTTTCTCTCTCCTATCCCGTGATTCCGCTATGCTGCTGTGTCCAGACAGCACTCTGTTTCACTCTCCCTGCTACGTCTCTGTGCTGCCTGCCAGGCTGGTAGGAGGCCACTCTCCCTGCTACGCCAGGCTGGTAGGAGGCCACTCTCCCTGCTACGCCAGGCTGGTAGGAGGCCACTCTCCCTGCTATGCCAGGCTGGTAGGAGGCCACTCTCCCTGCTACGCCAGGCTGGTAGGAGGCCACTCTCCCTGCTACGCCAGGCTGGTAGGAGGCCACTCTCCCTGCTACGTCAGGCTGGTAGGAGGCCACTCTCCCTGCTACGTCAGGTTGGTAGGAGGCCACTCTCCCTGCTACGTCAGGCTGGTAGGAGGCCACTCTCCCTGCTACGTCAGGCTGGTAGGAGGCCACTCTCCCTGCTACGTCAGGCTGGTAGGAGGCCACTCTCCCTGCTACGTCAGGCTGGTAGGAGGCCACTCTCCCTGCTACGCCAGGCTGGTAGGAGGCCACTCTCCCTGCTACGTCAGGCTGGTAGGAGGCCACTCTCCCTGCTACGTCAGGCTGGTAGGAGGCCACTCTCCCTGCTACGTCAGGCTGGTAGGAGGCCACTCTCCCTGCTACGCCAGGCTGGTAGGAGGCCACTCTCCCTGCTACGTCAGGCTGGTAGGAGGCCACTCTCCCTGCTACGCCAGGCTGGTAGGAGGCCACTCTCCCTGCTACGCCAGGCTGGTAGGAGGCCACTCTCCCTGCTACGTCAGGCTGGTAGGAGGCCACTCTCCCTGCTACGTCAGGCTGGTAGGAGGCCACTCTCCCTGCTACGCCAGGCTGGTAGGAGGTCTACATTCATATGTTATGCTGCCTGATTGATTAGCTCCTCTAAAATGGGACCTGAATCACGGCTCTCTCCCTCTGAAAACCCAAACTAGCATTTCTACAGAAACGGTGTCCAATTCCTGAGCTGCACATTTCATCATATTCTACTGGCATGTTAGCATGGATAGCTTGTTTATTTGATTAGACCTACTAGCTAATGCTAGCTAAAGCTAATAGCTAATACTGTTATCATGGATAGCATAGCGGTATAAGACAGTCACTCTGTTTGTGGTAAGGCTGTGATATTTATAACAGCGGTTTGAGCAATAATAGCAGCTGAAAAATGTATCACTTTCATTAAATTGTGAGAAACAGATATGCTCTTCACAGCCTGATGAAGATAACATGCAATATGTAACTTACTATCTGATTTGATTAGAGCAGTGTGTGTGTATGTGTGAAATAGTTGTACACAACAGTGTATTATAGGGTTGGGAATTGCCAGGGACCTCACGATATGATATTATCATGATACTTAGATGCCGATACGATATGTGTTACGATTCTCACGATTCTATTTGTATTGCGATTCGATACTGTTATTTTATTGTGATTCGATGTTCCAAACATATTGCTCACAATGTCTGCTGCAAAGGGACAAGAGAGAGCCATTAGAAAACGAGTTTTGATCAGTCATGGAAATAAAAGTGCTGAAAACAAATTGGCTCACTATTTAAAAAGAAGAAAGAGAACAAGCTATGAAGGAAAAATACTGGAGTTTTGGTGCAGGGACAGCTAACTAGCACAGATACAGCCCTCTGCCCTGCCACGCCTTGATCTATGGACACCTTATCTGACTCCACGATTACAGTTTTTCTCGATTGCTAAGACACATTTCTTGAAAGCTGCTCTCCTTTTCTCTTAACTGTGAACACAAAACCCAATTTTCAAGCTACATTCACAAAACCTCAGACTCTTCTTGCAAAACCAAACTTTCACCTCAAAACAGTTCAATCTGTGCTCAAAACTGAACTATGTTGTCAAATCGTGCCCCGAGTCAATCAAAATAAAAAACACTACTGAACAGTCACTAAACACTACGTAGAAAAATAGAAAACACAATGCTCAGGACATGAAGCTGGAGAAATAAATGTTTATTGTTCACTGTAGGCTAAATGCATGTTGCAAAACAAAAAAACCTGTGCATTTAGCACTTGTACAAAAAAACAAAACAGAAATATTGTGCATTTACATGTAGCACTTGTAAAAACAAACAGAAATCTTATGCGTTTGCCACTTGTGTACAGTAAGCCCATGTAAAAATAAAGTACAAAAATATACAAATAAGTGCATTACTCAGCCACAGCATCATGTCTCCGTACTGGGTCAGGCCACAGGACTTCATCCACATCACAGGCCACATTTTGTCTGGCCAGGCAACGGGGGAAAAAACCCTGGCATGCCGTATCCAGGCTTGGCATGCCTCCACACCTATGTCACCACAGGCAAGTCCCATGGCTTGCAGGAGATTTACCCTGGTGTAAGGTTGGCGTTCATATACCTTCCACTGCCATGAGGAGAAGAATTCCTCAATGGGGTTTAGGAAAGGGGAGTACGGTGGAAGGCAAAGATTGATAAAACCTTGGTTCATATTGTACCACTCTCTAACCTGGAGGGCTCTGTGAAAACTCACATTGTCCCAAACAACAACATAGATGGGATGCTCATCCTGCTGCCCTAACAAAGCATCTCGCATGTGATTGAGGAAAATGAGGAGCTGGTGAGTGTTGTAGGGCCCCAGGTTGGCATGATGGTGGACAACCCCATGATTGCTGATGGCAGCACATAATGTGACATTGCCACCACGCTGCCCAGGAACACCAACAATGGCCGATGGCCAATCACATTACGGCCTCTCCTTCTCCTTTTGGTGAGATTAAACCCAGCTTCATCCATGTAGATGTATTGATGGGGTCTTTCCATTGCATCCAGTTGAAAAACCCTCTGTAGAAATAGATATAGTTTTGTAAGTGATACGGAAAAAGTGATTTAGGCCACTACAGTAAATCACTACTTAGAGTAATCAACATTGAATGTGTCTGGATATATGCCAACCTGTACATACTGGAATCTTTGCTCTTTGACTCTGTCTGAGTTGCGATCAAAGGGCACTCTGTATAGCTGTTTCATGCGCAGTCTGTTGCGCTTGAGGACACGATCAACAGTAGAGAGGCTGACACTGTTGATACCCTCAAAATGTAAATGGTCCTCAATGATCTTCTGCTGAATTTCGCTCAGTTTAATGGCATTTTTCTTACGGACCATATCAACAATTAGGGTCTCTTGGTGTGGGGAGAACATACCTGTCCTCCCACCCCCATGTGGCAGTCTTTCAATTCTACAAAAAAGAGAACATGGAGTTACAAAAAATATACATGGAATACTAGGCCTACAAACAGTTAGACCAACCCTCCATTACAATACTACAGTACATTGGTACAGTGATGTACTGAAACATATATTCACTTACAGTATACTGTGGTACAGTATATAGTATGTCATACAGTAATTGCTGTCAACATTTACATACTGTACTATAATGTCAGAAAAAGGTAATTACCTGTTCTCTTCTCTAAATCTTCGGATTATGGTGGACACAGTGAATCTACTGATGTTTGGTTGTACCCTTTGTCCAGCCTCCCTCATGCTCATACCATGGACAAGAACATGGTCAATCACAGTAGCTCTGATTTCATCAGATATTACTGTTCTTTGTCTTCGCTGACCACCTCGACCACCTCGACCTCCTCTCACACGAACTCTTCCTCTCAGATTTCTATCCATTGTAGGGCCTCACAAACCAGTGCTCTCTGAACTGGCTTACTGTATATGTTCCCTCACATCATTAGCCACAAGTGTGATCAATTTTGAGTTGTTGTGTTCAAGTGGTGATACCTGTGCTCTAATTGTGTTTGACTTTTGTCACATGTGCTCACCATTATGCAGCACGGGTGCATCCCAATGAAAATGTGTTGGCAAGTTGTGTCTAAACAGGTGAAAAGTGCTTATGGTTTTGCCAAAAGAGTGATTGATTCAATCAGTGGGTTCAGGCAACTGAGCATTTGGTTCAGACAATAGGGTTTAGTGTTTTAGCAATTGAGAAAAACTGTAACTATGACCTTCAATCATTTATTAGACTCAGATTAACTACGACGTTCAGTCATTCATTAGACTCAGATTAGCTATGACCTTCAGTGGTGGAAAAAGTACCCAACTGTCATACTTGAGTAAAAGTAAAGATACCTTCATAGAAAATGACTCAAGTAAAAGTGAAAGTCACCCAGTAAAATACTACTTGAGTAAAATTCTAAAAGTATTTGGTTGTAAATATACTTAGGTATCAAAAGTAAATGTAATTGCTCAAATATACTTAAGTATCAAAAGTAAAAGTATGAATAATTTCAAATTCTTTAAATTAAGCAAACCAGATGGCACAATTTCCTTTTTATTTTTATTTATTTATGGATAGCCAGGGGCACACTCCAACACTCAGACATCATTTACAAACGAAGCATTTATGTTTAGTGAGTCCGCCAGATCAGAGGCAGTAGGGATGACCAGGGATGTTCTCTTGATAAGTGTGTGAATTGGAACACTTTCTGTCCTGCTAAGCATAAAAAATGTAACAAGTACTTTTGGGTGTCAGAGAAAATGTATAGAGTAAAAAGTACTTTATTTTCTTTAGGAATGTAGTGAAGTAAAAGTTTTCCAAAATATAAATAGTAAAGTAAAGTACAGATACCCCAAAAGACTACTTAAGTAGTACTTTCAAGTATTTTTACTTAAGATTTTACATCACTGATGACCTTCAGCCATTCATTAGAATCATATTAACTACGACCTTCAGCCATTAATTAGAATCAGATTAACTATGACCTTCAGCCATTCATTAGAATCAGATTAGCAGAACACAGAGGTGTCACAATGTCCTTACTGACTTCAGAGCAGCTGTGAGATTTGGAAAGACAAAATGTCACTGTCCTGGGGGGCTAGTTTTGCACATGTTCCCGGTCTGAAAAGTACTAGCCTCGGGCTAGCGGTCTATCTTAATTTCCATGTAAGATAGTGCTCACTGCTCCCTTTTTGAATAATTACAGTACGAGTTCCTAC
This sequence comes from Coregonus clupeaformis, assembly GCF_020615455.1. NCBI lineage: Eukaryota > Metazoa > Chordata > Actinopteri > Salmoniformes > Salmonidae > Coregonus > Coregonus clupeaformis. The sequence continues at coordinate 53,681,287 of NC_059215.1, forward strand.
AGTACATCTGACCTCTGTTTGTCCTTTTAACAAGGTAAAGGTTCCAGTAGCAGTTACTCTAACTGACCTCTGACCTCTCTCCGTCCCTGCCAGGTGTTCACAGGGATATTTGCTGTGGAGATGTTTGCCAAGCTGGTTGCCATGGATCCCTACTACTACTTCCAAGAGGGGTGGAACTGCTTCGACGGCTTCATTGTGACCCTGTCCTTAGTGGAGCTGGCATTGGCTGACGTGGAGGGGCTGTCCGTGCTCAGATCATTCCGATTGGTAAATTATATTTTAGCCCCGCCCTCCCCCCAAAATATAAATGTTTGTTGTGTACTGAAATGATATTAAATACACGGTGTGCAATGATTCAAATACTGAATGATTACATAGTGTTGCTCAGCTACAGCACTGTCTCTATTATAGTCATACATTTACGTATGTGCAATATCACTTATATACTGCTTTACTAGTCTATGTACTGCTACTTTTCACTACAGATGTAGGGTCTTAATTTCAGCCAGTTTGCTACAGCAGGAAAATAATCCTGCAGTAACAGGAACTGTGAATTATTATGTGAATTATAATTAATGGACCTTTTTGTAAAGGTTGCTACATTTTTTGTTAGGGCAAATAAAGTCTGATTTCAAAGTGGAAATTACACATTTTAGAAGACTTTTAAAAACTCAAATACACTACAAGTTTGCATTTCCTGCTGTGCATGAAAATTCTCAGCAACAAAAGAGTGATCGAATTAAGATCCTACATCTGTGCAACTGCTACTTCTACTACTACCTCTATAGCAATTACCATACCAATACCCCAAGAGTCATTGCTGCAACAGGCTATTGATCACTCAACCTGATAATATGTATTTTCCTCTCTCCCTTCTTCTGTCATTCTCACATCTTCTCTTCCCCCCTCAGCTGAGAGTGTTTAAACTGGCCAAGTCGTGGCCCACACTCAACATGCTGATCAAGATTATCGGTAACTCTGTGGGCGCCCTGGGAAACCTGACCCTCGTCTTAGCTCTCATCGTCTTCATATTTGCCGTGGTCGGCATGCAGCTGTTCGGCAAGAACTACAAGGACTGTGTGTGTAAGATCGCCCTGGACTGTAAGCTGCCCCGCTGGCACATGCACGACTTCTTCCACTCATTCCTGATGGTGTTCCGGGTGCTGTGTGGGGAGTGGATCGAGACCATGTGGCACTGCATGGAGGTGGCTGACCAGGGCATGTGTCTCATCGTCTTCATGATGGTCATGGTCATCGGGAACTTGGTGGTAAGTGTCCCCAGAGTGTGTCGTTGGGGTGGGGGAATGTTAGCCTCCCCGTAGGACAGTTCTCAAACCCCAGTCACCATGACAAGGGAAGTGACTGTAACCGCTGGCCCAAGAAACGTAAGTCTCTGGGGAGAGCAGTTTGCTGTCTTATGAACGGCAGATTCGTTACGTTACCCCCACCGAACAAGAGAGAGAGTCCCATGCTACCCACCCTCACGTCTGACCAATCATGTCTCCTCTCCTCCCTATAGGTGTTGAATCTTTTCCTTGCCTTGCTGCTGTCCTCGTTCAGCGCAGACAACTTAGCCGCAACAGACGACGACGGAGAGATGAACAACCTTCAGATCTCCGTCATCCGTATCAAGAAGGGGATCGCCTGGTTCAAGATCAAGTTGGCAGAGTTGGTGCTCAGCTTGACCAAGAAACCACAGGTGGAGGATGAACAGAAACCTTTAGACGACATGTACGACAAGAAACTGAACTGTATCGCCAACCACAGCGGTGTGGATATCAACCGCGACCTGGACTACACCAAGAATGGTAACGGCACCACTAGTGGTATAGGGAACAGCATCGGGAGGTACTTGATCGACGAGGACCACATGTCATTCATCCACAACCCTAACCTGACCGTGTGCGTTCCCATCGCGGTCGGAGAGTCCGACTTTGAGAACCTCAACACCGAGGACTTCAGTAGTGAGTCGGAGAACGAGAACAGCAAAGAGGTGAGTGAACAGATTTAGTTAGCCACATTTTTAATGAATATGTACTGTATGTGTTGTCATATCAACATGGCTCTGATGAAAAGTAGTACACGATAAGGAATAGGGTGCCATTTTAGATGCACTCATAGTTTATCTCTTGTTAATTATGTTTTGGTAATGTTGCAGGAGGTAATGTTGGGGTTGTTTTGTACTAATGTTTTGGTAATGTTGCAGGAGGTAATGTTGGGGTTCTGTTATATTAATGTTTTGGTAATGTTGGAGGAGGTAATGTTAGGGTTATGTTGTAGTAATGTTGTGGTAATGTTGTAGGAGGTAATGTTGGGGTTATGTTGTAGTAATGTTGTGTTAATGTTGCAGGAGGTAATGTTGGGGTTATGTTGTAGTAATGTTTTGGTAATGTTGCAGGAGGTAATGTTGGGGTTATGTTGTAGTAATGTTGTGGTATTTTTGCAGGGGGTAAGTAATGCTGTGGTTATTTTGTAGTTATGTTGTGGTAATGTTGTAATAATGTTGCAGTAATGTGGCATGGGGTTAATGTTGTGGTAGACAAATGTTGTGGTTATGTTGTAGTAATGTTGCAGTTTTGTTTGGTAGTTTTGTGGTTATGTTGTAGTAATGTTTTGGTAATGTTGTGGCAATGTTATTGTAATGTTGTGGTAATGCTTTAACTCCATGGTTGTTATTGTTGTTGTGGTCTCCTGGCTGTAAAGCATGGGCGTGGTCACCAGTGTAACAATAGTTTCCTGCCCAAGGCTCTGATGTATACACACACTCATTTACTAATGGCTACAGCAGTGGATGTAATGGATATCTGCTGACTGCTGTTCTTTTTTTCTTTCTTAAAAGGCTGTAAATACATGTAGGAGTATGGAGTATAGAATGGAGTATAGAATGGATGGTTTGAAATGGATATCTGCTGACTGCTGTTCTTTTGGAGTATAGAATGGATGGTTTGTCTTTTTATATTCCGTCCTCTTAAATCTGGGGCATATGATAATGTTAGGAATTGCAGTTGGCTGCTGTTGTTTTCATATTTACAGTTATGTCTTATTATTTGCTTTTAGATTGACTGTTAGTTTAGCATTTAAGTCAATGTCCACCATCTGTTACTTATTGGAGGCTCTCTAAATGAATGTCAAGTCAAGGTGAAGTACAACCAAGTCAATGGTTCTCTGTTAATCAGGTTATGTGTTTTCTCAAGGTCATATGCATAGGCTGCATTTATAACTGGTGACAGATCACACACTTAGCATGTATGGGGGGCAGACAAGTAAATTTGTGTATGACCAGATGTATGTTAGTCCCAGGGTATTTCTTCTTCTTCTTCTTCTTCTTCTTCTTCTTCTTCTTCTTCTTCTTCTTCTTCTTCTTCTTCTTCTTCTTCTTCTTCTTCTTCTTCTTCTATTGTGTCCTTTAATCTCTGTATCCTCGTCTTTCTGTATACCTACAGTGCATTCGGAAAGTATTCAGACCCCTCGACATTTTCCACATTTTGTTACATTACAGCCTTATTCTAAAATGGATTAAATAAAAACAAATCCTCAGCAATCTACACACAATACCCCATAATGACAAAGCGAAAACAGGTTTTAGAAATGTTTGCAAATAATAATGTACATAAGTATTCAGACCCTTTGCTATGAGACTCGAAATTGAGCTCAGGTGCATCCTGTTTCCATTGATCATCCTTGAGATGTTTCTACAACTTGATTGGAGTCCACCTGTGGTAAATTCAATTGATTGGACATGATTTGGAAAGGCACACACCTGTCTATATAAGGTCCCACAGTTGACAGTGCATGTCAGAGCAAAAACCAAGCCATGAGGTCGAAGAAATTGTCCGTAGAGCTCCAAGACAGGATTGTATCGTGGCACAGATCTGGGGAAGAGTACCAAAACATGTCTGCAGCATTGAAGGTCCCCAAAAACACAGTGGCCTCCATCATTCTTAAATGGAAGAAGTTTGGAACCACCAAGACTCTTCCTAGAGCTGGCCACCCGGCCAAACTGAGCAATTGGAGAGAAGGGCCTTGGTCAGGGAGGTGACCAAGAACCCGATGGTCACTGTGATAGAGCTCTAGAGTTCCTCTGTGGAGATGGGAGAACCTTCCAGAAGGACAACCATCTCTGCGGCACTCCACCAATCAGGCCTTTATGGTAGAGTGGCCAGACGGAAGCCACTCCTCATTGAAAGGCACATGACAACCCACTTGGAGTTTGCCAAAAGGGACCTAAACACTCTCATACCATGAGAAACAAGTTTCTCTGGTCTGATGAAACCAAGATTGAACTCTTTGGCCTGAATGCCAAGCGTCACGTTTAGAGGAAACCTGGCACCATCCCTACGTTGAAGCATGGTGGTGGCAGCATCATGCTGTGGGGATGTTTTTCAGTGGCAGGGATTGGGAGACCAGTCAGGATCGAGGCAAAGATGAACGGAGCAAAGTACAGAGAGATACTTGATGAAAACCTGCTCCAGAGTGCTCAGGACCTCAGACTGGGGAGAAGGTTCACCTTCCAACAGGACAACGACCCTAAGCACACAGCCAAGACAACGCAGGAGTGGCTTCGGGACAAGTCTCTGAATGTCCTTGAGTGGCCCAGCCAGAACCCGGACTTGAACCCGATCGAACATCTCTGGAGACCTGAAAATAGCTGTGCAGCAACGCTCCCCATCCAACCTGACAGAGCTTGAGAGGATCTGCAGAGAAGAACAGGAGAAACTCCCCAAATACAGGTGTTTCAAGCTTGTAGCGTCATACCCAAGAAGACTCAAGGCTGTAATCGCTGCCAAAGGCGATTCAACAAAGTACTGAGTAAAGGGTCTGAATACTTATGTAAATTTGATATTTACGTTTTTTATTTGTAATACATTTGCAAACATTTCTAAAAACCTATTTTTGCTTTGTCATTATGGGGTATGGTGTGTAGTTTGATGAGGGGAAAAAACAACATTTAATCAATTTTAGAATAAGGCTGTAACGTGACAAAATGTGGAAAAAGTGAAGAGGTCTGAATACTTTCTGAATGAACTGTATATGAAGTCTCAGGGAGGTAGCTAATTATACAGTAAGACATCTAACCTTAGTGAGACCCAGTGTAATGCACGCAGCAGTATGTATGAATGGCTGAGAGAGACTGAGCCATCGGTCATGTCTCTCTCTCTTGTGTGTCTCATTCTGTGTACCAATACCCCAAGAGCCATTGCTGCCGGAACGGTTATTGATCACCTAACCTGCTGCAGACAGGGCTATTGATCACTTAAGCTGGTGTAGCCAGGGCTATTGATCACTTAACCTGGTGCAGCCAGGAATATTGATCACTTAACCTGGTGCAGCCAGGCCTATTAATCAGTCAACCTGCTGCAACCAAGGCTATTGATCAGTCAACCTACTGCAACCAGGGCTATTCATCAGTCAACCTGCTACAAGCAGGGCTATTAATCAGTCAACCGTTGCTATTGATCAGTCAACCTGCTGCAACCAGGGCTATTTATCAGTCAACCTGCTGCAGCCAGATATATTTCTCAGTCAACCTGTTGCCGCCAGAGATATTGATCAGTCAACCTGCTGCAACCATGGCTATCGATCAGTCAACCTGCTGCAACCAGGGCTATTTATCAGTCAACCTGCTGCAACCAGGGCTATTGATCAGTCAACCTGCTGCAGCCAGGGATATTTATCAGTCAACCTGCTGCAACCAGGGCTATTTATCAGTCAACCTGCTGCAACCAGGGTTATTGATCAGTCAATGATCAGTCAACCTGCTGCAGCCAGGGATATTGATCAGTCAACCTGCTGCAGCCAGGGCTATTGATCAGTCAACCTGCTGCTGATGTATATTTTCTGTCATTCTCACGTCCTCTCTCCCTTCCTTCCTCCCTCTCTCTCTTCGTCTGTCTGTATATGTGTGTCTATCTCTCTCCCGTTCTCTCTGCGTCTGTCTGTTTCTGTGTGTCTCTCTGTCTCTCCCTCTCTCTCTGCGTCTGTCTGTGTCTGTGTGTTTGTCTGTCTCTTTCTCTCTCTCTGCGTCTGTCTGTGTGTCTGTCTGTCTCTTTCTCTCTCTCTGCGTCTCTCTGTGTGTCTGTGTGTGTAGCTGGACGACACCAGCTCATCGGAGGGCAGCACCATAGACATCAAGCCTGACGTGGAGGCGGAGGCGGTGGTGGTGGAGGCTGTGGAAGAGTACCTAGACCCAGAAAACTGTTGGACACCTGGTAGGACTGCACCTAACCCCCCCCACCTCTCCCTGCCCCACCCGGCCCTGCCCCGCTCCTCCGTCCCCTACCTGCTGCTCCCTGCACCACCCAGCTCTCTCCGCTCCTCCTTCCCCTACCTGCACCACCCAGCCCTGCCCCGCTCCTCCGTCCCCTACCTGCCACTCCCTGCACCACCCAGCCCTGCCCCGCTCCTCCCGTCCCCTACCTGCCACTCCCTGCCCCACCCAGCCCTGCCCCACTCCTCCGTCCCCTACCTGCACCACCCAGCCCCTGCCCCGCTCCTCCGTCCCCTACCTGCCCCACCCAGCCCTGCCCTGCTCCTCCGTCCCCTACCTGCACCACCCAGCCCTGCCCCGCTCCTCCGTCCCCTACCTGCCCCACCCAGCCCTGCCCTGCTCCTCCGTCCCCTACCTGCACCACCCAGCCCTGCCCCACTCCTCCGTCCCCTACCTGCCAAACCCTGCCCCACCCAGCCCTGCCCCGCTCCTCCGTCCCCTACCTGCCACTCCCTGCCCCACCCAGCCCCTGCCCCGCTCCTCCTTCCCCTACCTGCCCCACCCAGCCCTGCCCCGCTCCTCCGTCCCCTACCTGCCCCACCCAGCCCTGCCCTGCTCCTCCGTCCCCTACCTGCACCACCCAGCCCTGCCCCACTCCTCCGTCCCCTACCTGCCAAACCCTGCCCCACCCAGCCCCTGCCCCGCTCCTCCGTCCCCTACCTGCCACTCCCTGCCCCACCCAGCCCTGCCCCGCTCCTCCTTCCCCTACCTGCCCCACCCAGCCCTGCCCCGCTCCTCCGTCCCCTAGCTGCCAAACCCTGCCCCACTCCTCGTCCCCTACCTGCCACTCCATGCACCACCCTTCCCTTGCATGTCAGTTAGCCCAGTTTGTAATCCTTACAATATATTTAAATCACTAGCAAATGGCTGAGGTATCATGTTATGTGTGCCTGTCCCCTTCTATACAGAGTGTATTATCAAGTATCCTTGCTGCGACGTGCCCATCACTCACGGGTGGGGAAAATATTGGTGGTTCCTGAGAAAGACATGCTATCTTATTGTGGAGCATAACTGGTTCGAAACCGTCATTATCTTTATGATCCTACTCAGTAGTGGGGCCCTGGTAAGTCACTGTGTGGAACATTAACACACACACACACACACACACACAGCTACAACCACTGTGTGAGTGGAGAAGGTTGGCTTTTTCAGCCAGTCACTGTACTGAGGAGGGTGGGGGTAGGGGCCAGGCAGGAGCATCACAGCCAGTCACTGTACTGAGGAGGGTGGGGGGAGGGGCCAGGCAGGAGCATCACAGCCAGTCACTGTACTGAGGAGGGTGGGGGGAGGGGGCCAGGCAGGAGCATCACAGCCAGTCACTGTACTGAGGAGGGTGGAGGGAGGGGCCAGGCAGGAGCATCACAGGCAGTCACTGTACTGAGGAGGGTGGGGGGGAGGGGCCAGGCAGGAGCATCACAGCCAGTCACTGTACTAAGGAGGGTGGAGGGAGGGGCCAGGCAGGAACATCACAGCCAGTCACTGTACTAAGGAGGGTGGAGGGAGGGGCCAGGCAGGAGCATCACAGCCAACTGAGGCTATGTCCCAAAGGGCAGTCTATGCCCTTTATAGTGGACTTCATACAGAATATGCTGCCATTTGAGATTCAGCTTGACTCTCTCTGTGATTAGTCCCGTGTAGCTCAGTTGGTAGAGCATGGCGTTTGCAACGCCAGGGTTGTGGGTTTGTTTCCCACGGGGGACCAGTATGAAAAAAATAAATTATGCACTCACTAACTGTAAGTCGCTCTGGATAAGAGCGTCTGCTAAAATGACTAAAATGTAATTAATCGACTGCACCATTCATCAGAGAGGGGATCTAATAGACTGTACCATTTATCAGATAGGATAGGGGGGAATCTATTTCTGTTGCCAAGGGGGATATGTCCTCAGACATGACGTCAAATGAGCAGGGAGGGAATAGTGCAGTCAATGCTACATTTATACTGGAAATATTTGAAATATTCTCATTTAATTTTTTTTGTGTAATTTGTGTAGTCATGATTTAGCAACAGAACCGTTGTTGTATACATTTTCATTACTTTTAATGTACATCGTCTGTTGACTTTATTGTGTTTCTTATCCTAGACAATTGTTGATGTATTCATTGTTGTACTTACATGACTAAGGCAACTCTAGGCTATGTATTTTAGATTTGTCAAATAAAATCAATCAATCAATTATTCACTGAGCATGTCAATTCCCCCCCCCCCAATTCAGCTAGAGCTAACCATGTGTGTGCTTCCCCCCCCTCCCCCCCGCTAGGCTTTTGAGGATGTGTACATCCAGCAGAGGAAGACCATCAGGACCGTCTTGGAATACGCAGACAGTGTGTTCACATATATCTTCATCCTAGAGATGTTGCTCAAGTGGGTCGCCTACGGATTCCACAAGTACTTCACCAACGCCTGGTGCTGGCTCGACTTCTTCATCGTCGATGTAAGTAACATTTCCTGGTTCTTTACAGTAGATTTGGTAGCCATTTTGGGAAGCCAGGATAGAAAGCTAGGACCATAGAAATAGAATTCCTAGAACGGGTATTAACCATTCTAGTCAATTATATTTCTATGGACCTTGAACCACACCCTGTTGAAGCAACACATTGTACTGTGTACAGTCTGTATACAGCACCTAAAACACTGCCTGTCATGTAGAGATACGGTGAAAAACACACATTTTGATGTAAAACAGGCCCTGTATAGTCCATAGAACACATATGGGGCCTAAGGTGGGCTTTCAGTCACAAAGTGTTAAGTTATTGTTTATAGAGGTATTCTGTACAGTGATCCCTAATGTAGGCTACAGTCTGACAGGGTGTGGTAGTGTTGGGAAAGGAGGAGGATGGATAGAGTAGGACATGAACAGCAACTTCATGTTATGCCATGGGTGAGGGGACATATGATATTCATATCCCAAGAGAACATGGAAATGTCTACTAGAACCATGTTGTAATCCATCCATTTGAAGGGGATCTATGTCTCTCACCTCTTGTATCTCCATGAAGCAGTTTCTCTCTCTCTCTCTCTCTCTCTCTCTCTCTCTCTCTCTCTCTCTCTCTCTCTCTCTCTCTCTCTCTCTCTCTCTCTCTCTTTCTCTCTCTCTCTCTCTCTCTCTCTCTCTCTCTCTCTCTCTCTCTCTCTCTCTCTCTCTCTCTCTCTCTCTCTCTCTCTCTCTCTCTCTCTCTCTCTCTCTCTCTCTCTCTCTCTCTCTCTCTCTCTCTCTCTCTCTCTCTCTCTCTCTCTCTCTCTCTCTCTCTCTCTCTCTCTCTGTGTGTGTTTACTTGGTTTCTTGTCAATCTGAGATGCTTGAATATGAACGGCAATTCTCTGTTTGTGAGTTTGGAAATAATGTGCCTTCATGTGCAATGAATCCAGGAATTGCACTCTGTTTCCCATCATGTGCAAATAGAAAACAATTATATTGTTTTACGACATAACAATGTAAGACAAATTATTCACATTTGATTACATTGATATTGGAATGTGAATGCTGGCAGCAGTACAAATTAGAATCGGCCAATCAATAACCAAGATTATTGATCTACATATTCAAGCCATGCTCAACAACAACAGGGTATGTGTTTTCTACTGTCTCTGACCTGTCTACAGTGTCATCTACTGTATGTCTACTGTATGTCTACTGTATGTCTACTGTATGTCTACTGTATGTCTACTGTTCTGGATGTATTTTATATCTCAGTGTTATTGGTAATTCTCTGTCCCTTCTGTGACACAACTTTGAAAGTATTTGGAACAGTGGAATTTCTTTTTCTTTCTTTAATTCTAAATTGATTAATACATTCCAAATTAATTCAGGACCATTGAATTGATAAATTAGGGGAATGATAATTAATTGTGGTTGGTTGCTTTGACAGTAATTATAAAAACAACATTAAAAACTGGTTGAGAAATTCCTTCAGACTTCAAAGTTGACACCTCAGCAGGGGCATGGAGTAATGTAATGTTGCATAGATATGATCCAATCCCCTGACTGTACTGTATCTGTAATGTGTGGAATCTCTCCTACTTCGATGGTCAGATTTGGCTAATGGCCTTGGTTATTTCTGACCTTGTCATTGGAAAGATGAAGAAGTGCTCTTCTGTGTGTTCTGACCTCTGACCTTGTCCTTGAACTAACCACCTCTCAACAGTCTCCAACACACCGTCTGTATGTTCCAGCCCAAACCATCTCTCTCTGACAGGAGGTCTATCTAACCATAGAAATATAATTACTAGAACGTGAATACCCATTCAAGGCATTGACGCCATGATGGGTGAACCAGGAAGTAAAGCAGGATGTGTATGTTCTAGTGATTCTATTTCTACTGCATGGTTCTACCCAATAATGGCTGGAGGTAGAGATGATGATACAGTATGAGAATGTGACTGTTGACCCCATAGAGACCCTGTATTTCTATATGTAATTCTATGATTCTATATGTAATTCTATGATTCTATATGTTATTCTATAGTTGATCCATCCATTTCTCAAACACTGAAATCAAACACTATTGCCCCCTTTGTACAGTAATAGCTCAGGCACACCGCAAAGACCAACTGCCAAAAGCAGAGGGTGGCCGCGGAGTGTTAGCGATAACCTAATGGGTGTCGACGAATGGTGGCCATACAATATGTAGACTCGAAATGAACAGAAAATGACGGCCACCTGATGCTTTAAAGCGCTTGTTATCATGGTGTGTTTTGGTCTTTACTGTCCCAGTATGTTTGACTGTTCAATAGGCTGTATTGATGGATCAGCCATAGTCAGAATTAGCATGTAATGTTACACCCATCTCTCTTTAGTACAGTAACTTCATCTTTATGCCTCTATAATGACTGAGACTGAGTCGTTATATAAGAGTGGAATGACATTGTTACCCTACAGAATAATCAACTTTAATTAATTACAATCTTTTTTCTCTACAGTAAATGTAAAACTTGTTCCAGTGATTGTGTTTATTATGTACAGTAGGACCTGCAGTAGTCAAGTTAACACTAACCTAACACATACCATGTAAAACACTAGACTTCTTACCATTAGTGTTGATTCTGGTAGAACAAATTCTACCTTAATCTAATTTAAGTCCTATATGTACATGTATATATTTAAAGTATCCCACATAGTTAGTGTCCCCTCTATGGGCTGACAGACTGCAATGTACCCCATGCCCAAGAGCCATTAATGATGGTCGTACTGTACTACGGCCGTACAGGGGCCTACATTTCCCAAGATGCACTCGGGATTGTCGTACGGTATGGGAACCGACAATTCCTTCCCAAGCTGTCAATGTGTGACCACAAAGTGTGACATACCCCCCACTCCTCATCCTTCTTAAAGTCTGACGCCTCCTCTTACCCCAGGAATGTTGTGAGTGACCTTTGACCTTGTGCTGAGTGACCTTTGACCTTGTGCTGAGATGATGACGTAATGATGGTGGGGCCAGGCTGGCCTGGCAGCCAGTGGTACGTTTGGTCCTCCAAACTGGCAGACAAGCAGTCAGTCCCTCTTATAATGCTGCTGTGCCTCACTGAGTCTGGGTCATCCTGGGTAATCTGCCTGTCTGTCAGCCTGCCTGCCTGTCTGTCTGTCAGCCTGTCTGTCTGTCTGTCTGTCTGCGACTCTACTTTCTGTCATTGCACTGTGATGTCTGTGGTTTGGTTTTAACCATGTTGTCTCTCTGTGGGCACCATCAGAAGGGGGACACCATCATTGCTTTAGACCAGCATGCATTACTCTGAGTGTGTGTGTGTGTGTGTTTGTTTGTGAGTGTGTGTTTGTTTGTCTGTTCCACATACCTCTTGTGTTTTGATATATATCTTTCTGTTGAGTTATCTTTTCATTGGCCTCTCTTCTTCTTGATTTTTATTGTAGAAATGTGGATAGCAAATGTGATACAGGAGAATTACTATGAGAAGACAGAATCACTTACTGGACCCATGCTTTGTTTTGCCATACATTACTAACAATATGCTTCAAGTCTATTTGGTCCAAAAGTTGAACAATAGATTTTTATCAAATCATGTGCTTTACATTGTTGAGAAAACATTTAGTTACAGTACACCACTCTTAATAATGGAGATATGAATTTGAATACAATGCAGGACAGAATACTCTTCGATTATGTAACCATAGTGCTGTAAGGTAAAATCTAAATCAAACAAATCTTTCTGGTAAAACCACAGTAGTAGGGTCTTAATTTGAGCCAGTTTGCTACAGCTGGAAAATAATCCTGCAGCAACAGGAAATGTGAATTATTATGCGAATTATAATTATATGGATATTTTTGTAGGGGTTGATTCATTTTTCGTAAGGGAAAATAAACGCTGAAATTTCATAGTGGAAATTACAAACTTCAGAAACGTTTAAACCTCAAATACATTTAAATACATTTACACTCCAAGTTTTACAAAGTTATCCTGCAACACGGTGATCAAATTAAGATCCTACATCTGTAATAGCCAGTCAAGTTTGGGGATGGAGTCGTTATATAAGAGTGGAATGAGGCTGGATCCATCCATCCATCCTTTTATTTTACAGACATTTAGATATTTTCATAAGTGTTGTTTTTGTTCTGTTTGATTTTAGTTTCCGTTGTCTTTCTGTTTTTCTTTCTGTTTCTGTTCCATTGTTCCTCATTGGATCACAGCCCAGAGATGTGATTGGCCTTGCCTTGCAGAGCTCGACGCTGATTCGCTGAGGGCTGCCACACCCACACAACAGGCCATGCCCCTTGACCTATAAAGGGGTGGGGCACTCCAAGGGGTCAGGCTGAGGCTGAAGGTGACAAATACCCCAAATACTGTGACAGTAGAATAAAGGCAAAATCTTTATTTTATTTTACATCTGCTTAAAAGTGACTTTATTGTGTTATCCTTGCAACAAAAAAATATATATACCTACTGGCTGATTAATACATTCAATCAATCAATTCATCATCGCCCAGATGAAACAGCTTGCCGGGAAGAGGCAGTTATTATACAGCTAAACTGATTATTAACAAATGGGACATCCTCAACTAAAAGAATTGAGCTAGCTAGAATCTGAAGGAGTCATAGGTGTAATATGCAGTTCATACAGAGACCTGGAGATTCAGGAGCCCTTGACCGACATAATAACCCAGAGATGACTCATTAGTCATGAGTCCAGTCATCAGTTCCATGCTGATAGCTTCACCGCTGTCCTTGGCTATGACCAAATGAATTGGAATGACTAGGGTTCCATTGCAAAAAGTATGTCCATTATCATAGACTGTAGTATCGCTAATGGCCTTAAATCAAAATAAAGATTTAGCCTTTGTTAGAATCCCTCCTCTATCTGTGACTATGGTCTGGTCAGATTTGGATGTTGTGTTCTTTGCGGTGAGTTTGACCAGTCTGGTTGGCTGGTTGGAGGTGATTTCACATGTTTTTACTGTGTTATACTGTTTTCCCTTTGTTAAGGAACTGGTGCTCTCACTCTCCCAGTCTCACCACCTGAACAATGGCAGTGAGAGAGATAGGGACAACCTTTTAGTGTTTACAGGACTAAGAACTATTAGATGGACATCGTCTGTAATGTTTAATCAATGAGATACTGTAGTGCCATTTAGTCACATCAGGGTTGGGGTCAATTCTATTTCAATTCAGGAAGTAAACTGAAATTACTCATGAGGAAAATTGGCATTGGAATTTCAGTTTACTTCCTGAATTGAGTGAAAAAGCCATTGCCACAACTAGCCTTGCTCTCCTCTCTTCACTGTTGGCCTACTGGTCCTGTTTGCCAGACCCATGGTGCTTCACCCCCAATTGTGCCTGAGGTACGGCAGGAAGAGGCTACTGTATGGGCCTCTCTCTCTCTATCTCTCTCTCTCTCTCTCTCTCTCTCTCTCTCTCTCTCTCTCTCTCTCTCTCTCTCTCTCTCTCTCTCTCTCTCTCTCTCTCTCTCTCGCTCGCTCTCACTCTCTCTGGCTGTGTGTTTTAGCTTATATCAGCTAGAAGGGCCGGTAGTGTAGGGCTGCGTCCCGAATAGGGTGCCATTTGGGACGCCAGTCTAGTAGTGTATATCACAGGGCTTGCCTTGCTTCACAATTACTAGACCATAACATACTCCACTTAGCCTGTATCATCTATATGTTGTCATTGATTCAGTCTATATGTTCACATGATTACTCACAATCATGGGAACGGGTAATACTTTGAATATAATCAAATTTATAAAGGCCCAAGCCCCCCAAAATGATTTAAATGATGCTTGTGTGTTAGTAGCCGTTTCCTGCAGTCAAATGGCCAAAGCGCCCTCTAGTGGCCTCATGGGTGGAATGTTATTAATATTTTTCATAATTTCATAATTAATAAACATAATAATACAAATAATAAAAAACATTATTCTGTGATAGTGTACTATTGTGATACAAACTGAAAATGTTATACATTTCAACTATATATCTGACATGGTACAGGTGTCTTGTTTTTTTAAAGCCCATAACCATGTGTGTGAGGTGTATGCATTTTTTTTCAAAGTAGATTTGTTTAAGACTACCAAGAAACACTCTGTGTGACCCTGATTTAGCCCACTGCAGTAAAAGGTTAAAGACCATTGAAATCCTTGCCGCTTGGTTGATTGAAGTCTCCAATATTTGCCCGCTCTGCAATAGCCCCCTAACCTGATGCTTGAACTCAGTTGCAGGGTTCCTATTCCATTTCCATGGCTAAAACAGGAATTATCCAAGAGCTTTGATCCAATGAGTAAGTGACATTGTTAGCATGTACATGTTTGTCATTTAGCAGAAGCTCTTATCCAGAGCGACTTACAGGAGCAATTGGTCTTAAGTGCTTTTCTCAAAGGCACATCAACAGATTTTTCACCTAGTCAGCTCAGGGATTGAAAGCTTTCAGTTACTGGCCCAACGCTCTTAGCCGCTAGGCTACGTGCCGCCGCTATGTAGACAGTGATGCCTAGTTGGCGGCAGCTGCTGTGCTGTGTGTGAGAGTGGGGAGCAAGGTGGAGCTAGAAACAATATTATCTACCCCATGTCAAATCCTCTCAGTTCTTCACAAGTGCATAGGGCGTAGTTTAGGGGTTGATTTGGGATTGGGCCATTGTGTGTGAGAGTGGGGGAGAAGCACCCGTTTCTTTGAGGTTGTGTGCTGTTGACTGTTCCTGTGTGTAACTCTACTGTACTCAGTGTGTCTCTCCAGTGGTCCTTCCAGGACCATCCAGTGCCAAATAACTACTGTGTCCGATCTCCCCCTTAACCCTCTATCTCCACCCTTAACTACTGTCAGTGTATGGTTAACTGTATATGACTGTATGCTGTGTGAATATGATAAGATTATTTTAGTACTAATAGTCTTAGATTATTTGGGATATTATGCCTCACCCGAGAGTGACAGACATGGAGAGGCAATGTTAGAGGGGGCCAGGGTAAGGTTCTACAAGTCTGTTGGGTTTTTATATTAACTTCTACAGATTGTAACCTCTCTCCTTCCCTCCTCCTCCTCCTCCTCTCCTTCGTCCATCCTTCTGTATCTGTATTGCTTCAGTCGTGTGCTGTGGCAACACTTTTCTGCCTATTTCCCCCTTTGTATGAGTCTCATGCCTCTCTCTCTCTCTCTCTCTCTCTCTCTCTCTCTCTCAACCACAAGTTTCTTTGCAGGTACAAAGGAGTTTGTCACGTCTCTCCCAACTGCCCTAAAATAACAGAAACAAATCCCTGCTCCTGCGACCTACCTTCTACTGCTCCTAAAAACACTACGCACATAAAACCTATACTAAACATTGACCTTCTCTCGCAATGTGTATACATATATAAATGCAATATTATACATGTATATACATGCATATAGATTTATGTGTGTATGTCAAGCAACTCTCTCCGCCCATGCCAGCCCTATTGCTCCAAGGGCTCTCGTCTGAGTCTCTCTTCTACCTTAAGAGAATATTCTCACTACTTCTAACCGTTTGGAACCTCTTTTGCTTCTCTGTTTGTGTGTAGGTGTCTATAATCAGTCTGGTAGCTAATGCACTGGGCTACTCGGATCTAGGTCCTATTAAATCACTAAGGACACTAAGGGCCTTGAGACCCCTCAGAGCCTTGTCACGTTTTGAAGGGATGAGGGTAAGAGCCTATGCTAAGCAGCTGATCCTTACCTTACGCATGCCCATTCAACAGTATTAAAGCATGCTAGAAACTGAAATATTATAAAAACGTTTTTTTTTTTTTTTTGTTAAGGAAAAACATTCCAAAAATAATTTATTGGCAGATTATTTACAATATAAACTGTAGGAAACTAGCCAAGACAAGAAGTCACATTTCCATGCACACGAATCCTGTACCATACTTCACATACTATTTATATATACACGTCATGATGCAGCTGGGAGTGTAAAGTAATGTTAAGTATTAATGCTACAAAGTGATACAGTAATACCATTAGAAACTGTTTCCCTGGTTTCGATTGAACCTTTAAAAAGAAATCTAAATACTAATTGATATTTTCTGAATTTCCACTATCTACAGGAAGAAAAATAAAAAAGACAGTGAACTAGAGGGATATGTCACAAAACTGCCTCATCACATAACACCTTTTTTTGTTTTAATGATTGGCTCGAGAGATGAGGTGAAATTATTATTAGTTAAAGATCCATGCAAACAAAGCCATACTACATACCATTTCATAAAGCATTTGAATCAACAATTCGCTGTTCATTTGGCCTGATTCGCAACCTCTGCTTTGATTATCAATCCCCCTTATTCTCAATCCCCTACCACTACCTGCCCCCTGCCCCCCCACCTGCTTGTTGTCATCCTTCTCTATCTCTTTATCACATCTAGTCCTTTTCCATCTCCCTATCCTTGGACTGGTTGTCTTCTAGTTTGAACTTACTACCCTCTCAACCTCAGTTTAGTCCTCCACCAACCTCCACCCCACCCTCCACTCTCCCTCTCCTCCTACCTTCCTACCCTTCCACTGCTCACTCCATACTGACCCAGTAGATCTGCTGGGCCTGCAGCTGTCTGCTCCTCTCTGTGTCCTGCTTGTCCAGGATCTATCTGCATCATCAGGGACTGAGAAAGAAACCACAAAGCTTCTGCCTGTCATTGTGATCATTACTTTGTGTGATGTTAAATGGCTGAGATCTTAAAGGGCTGAATCGCAGAGATCGGTTAAGTTATGTCAGTTAGTTCAATGTAGACCAGACGCCTGAAACTGCCGGCCTGCGGGCCAGATACGTCTAAGTAAATGCGGACCAGATTCAGTATCTTAGCTTGTTTGTCTTCTTCTTGACCCTAAGTCAGAAGCTTAGGAAATATGCTGATAGGCTGCCATCTCACACAAGGCATTACTGTCCCCATGTCATAAAACGACACGTTGCATAGCAACCATACTGCAGGTCTTATAGAGCTTCCTACTTCCTGCTTCCTGTTGCCGTCCACTCCCACAGGAAGTAAATCTGGGAGGCAACATTGTTTACCACACTGGAGCGCTCTCTTATCCTATATTTTCTTATATTAGAGGAGTGGGTTGGGTTGGGTGGGCGACAGTGCCGATATTATATCAACCTATTAGGACCACATTAGGACAACACTAGTCTTTCTTAACCCCTAGACAGTCGCGGAGCATGTCCCCCCTTCCTCTTCATAATGTCCCCAAAATGACAGACCAGGTGTGGCATGCACTACTGTTAATACAGTACAGGAGAGGTTAGCTAGCAAATCATCAATTTGACTTACATTTCCATTCATACTGAAGTGCCCATTCATACAACATATCCAGTGGCTAAAATATGACGATGACGTTGCAAATACGAGCTGATGACATCACAAAACTTTTAGGCCCTGGATAGGCTTTATGGATGTATACTACTATACTTATGAATGAGTCCACATCACAAAACATTTACATGGCAGTCACTTTGCTCAGAGATGAGACTAGCATAGAATTAGAAGGATTATGTTTCTATGGCAGCTAGACTGGTCAAAATTCCAATATCATTTTTGGGTGAAAAAATCATGGTACATTCTTAGAAGAACATTGTAGTCAAACATTGCATTACCCTTATGAACGATCTCATTCACTGGGTGATTGGTAGGAGGTGACGGTGGCCCAGTAGGCTAATACCTGTAGCAGTGAAAAAGCAAACACAATATAATTAGATCCTGCCTGTACTTACTCACCAATTCAAAACAATGTTGTCTATGTTCATCAATTCATTAGCCTTTTTTTTCCTTTTCTTTTTTTTTTTTAAATAAAAAGGAGAAGTCGAAGTGGTAAGTAAATGGATAGGGAATTACGACAATGGAGAGATGACACCGACAAACATAATAATGAAAGAGATTCTGGAGAGAATGTTGAGAACTCTTGCTGACTTGAGCTTCTGGCCGTTGTGATGGAAGGTTGTGTGGTGGTGGAGGCCAATGCAAGTCGACAGCTCTGAGAGTGAGCAGCATAACACAGCTTTACATTTGAATATATTGCAATGCTTAACATGCAATGATGCAATGGGCTGTACCTACCTATCTGAATGCCTATGGTCACTTGTTAAATGCTTTATCTTTTACTATACTGCTTTGTAGTCTCATTGTTACTTTTTGAGCAATGCAATGTACAAGAATGACACAGTCGCCAAGTCATCCTTACATCTGTCTTACTATAGATTTTCTAATGAGCTTGCTCTCTAGTCTTTGGTTGCATTTTAATGTTTAGTCACAAAACATGTGTTGTATTTTTAACTTAAAAATGTAAATACCTTCTAGCTGCATCATGTCAGACTTGCAGCAGACACGTTAGCAGGAAACACATCCTGAATTACAGACCAATCACACAGAGACCTTAGAACCATAGAACAGATGTCTGAGTTCTTAGAACAGAGGTCTGAGTTCTAACTCTACACCATCCATTCTTGACTGTTCTTAAATGTTGTGTCCGAAGATAACCAAGTGTAAAATCCACTTGTCAGATAGATATATAATATATAGACAAGCAACATTTTGGCCGGTTATCTCTCTATCCAAAACATTTCTCTATATGTTTATTTATCGATTTGAACGGTTCTTGAGATTGCACCACAATGCCATGTAACAACACGCATGTACTCAAATTGCAGATGCACATTATGCACTTTTGAATGCCATTTTCCCTCTTTGTTTTGATAATGTATTTGATATATGATATATATTATATAAGGCATGGCCAATTGTATTATATAAGGCATGGCTAATATTACCTTGAACACTTTGAATCTTTGAAAACAAGTTAAGTTCTACTGCCTCAGCGGAAGCAAGTAGTTCATTCTCTCAGCGTGGGTGCAGTGATATGTGTTCTCCTATAGGATTGTAATTTGAGCCAGTTTGCAACAGCAGGAAAATAATCCTGCAGCAACAGGAAATGTGGATTATAATGAATAGACATTTTTTGTAAGGGTTGATACATTTTTCATTAAGCCAAATCAAGTCTGACATTTTAAAGTGGAAATTACAAACTTTAGAAGCCTTTTAAAACCTTGAATACACTACAAGTTTGCATTTCCTGTAGTGCAGGCAAATTCTCAGCAAAAACAAAGAGTGATCGAATTAAGATCCTATATCTGTATGTGAGAGGGGGGAGGTGTGATATTACTGTCATGATGCGGTATAACTGCTACGTTTTTACGCATTGTAATCATTCCTCTCAAAAGGTAGCTTTCTCTTTACAGTTTTGTATTTTTTCATGATAGATTCTTACATGTATTATTAGAGGTCCAAGCACAATGAGTAGCCGAAGTGGCTTATATGTATTCTAATTCAGCTATTTCAGTAAGATATTTTTTATCATCTGTTTTGGGTTACTCACACAGAAAGAAATTGGCACCCAACAACCTGAAGTGTCCATTGTGGCCATGTGGTGTTTATCCAACCCTAGTGCCATAGCAACCAGTTAGCAGCCAGTAACTCCATATGCCATAATCATTCAACAGGAACAGTCAAAGGCCTGTAGTTAACACTTCCAATAACACACATACTGTAGAGAGGAGAGTACCGATGATGTCCTCACTAACATGTTTAACTGTAAGAGAAGAGTGTACCTACATTTTGGGTTATGATAAAAGACAGCCAGTTGTGCAAGTCATATTTTTCCAAGAACCAATGGGTAAATATCAAGAATTGAAATGACTATTGAACAGCTCCCCAAATCCCTGACTGTAGCTTTAAATAATCAATACAGGGTCCTGCACATTGCTGAGAGAATGCTGCTCCTGAAGCTCCGTCTGCTGTCTGTCTGTATACAAGGAGGGAATATGGCTCCACAAACCAAGTCTGTCTGCTAAAAACAGACGACATGCATGCTCAGCTCAGCTGTGTGCCTGACAGCTGCTGGTCTGGTCTGGTCTGGTTGGCCTGCCTAACACTGTCAGTGAGCTAGCGGTCAACCCCACTATGCACATCAGTGTATGGAAGGGCCGGTCAGGCCGGACGCTGGGTAGTGAGGAGATAGAAGCTGTATAGGGGCTAGCCGTTGGTGTTATGGATGTGGGAAGTAGTCTATGAGTTGCATCTGAAATGGCACCCTATTCGCAATATAGTTAACTACATTTAAGCAGAAAGTGCACTGCTTTTTACCTGGGCCCATAGGGCTCTGGTCAAAAGTAATGCACTATACAGTATAGGGAATAGGGTGCCATCTAGGACTTACACTATAGCTCAAAATGCTTTCCATTGCATTGCGTTAAAATGATTGGGTTAGTCTGGGTAGAGGGTGTTTTAGGAAAAAATTAAGGGGGATGAGGGAGGGAGAGAGAGAGAGAGAGAGGGGTGAATGTTTGGGAGAATATGAGGCTGCATGCTGGTATGGCAAAACACTTGTAGTTCAGTTAGTTTATGACAGTTCTATGCTCACTCTAAAGGACAGTGGGGTGTGTTTATATGCGCAGACCCCTTGGGCAGTCCTAGCCGTGTTCTCGATCAGATCAGAGACCATTCGTTCTAATTATAATAGAACTGATACTGCTCTTTCACTGTTGCATTCGGAAAATATTCAGACCCCTTGACTTTTTCCACATTTTGTTACGTTACAGACTTATTCTAAAATGGATTTTTTTTTAAAAGAATCTTCATTCATCTACACACAATAACCCCTAAATGATAAAGCAAAAACACGTTTTTAGACATTTTTGCAAATTTATTATGAATACAAAACTTAAATATCACATTTACATAAGTATTCAGACCCTTTACTCAGTACTTTGTTGAAGGACCTTTGGCAGCGATGACAGCCTCGAGTCTTCTTGGGTATGACGCTACAAGCTTGGCACACCTATATTTGGGGAGTTTCTCCCATTCTTCTCTGCAGATCCTCTCAAGCTCTGTCAGGTTGGATGGGGAGCGTCACTGCACAGCTATTTTCAGGTCTCCAGAGATGTTCGATCGCGTTCAAGTCCGGGCTCTGGCTGGGCCACTCAAGGACATTCAGACACTTGTCCCAAAGCCACTCCTGCGTTGTCTTGGCTGTGTGCTTAGGGTTGTTGTCTTGTTGGAAGGTGAACCTTCACCCCAGTCTGAGGTCCTGAGCGCTCTGGAGCAGGTTTTCATCAAGTATCTCTCTGTACTTTGCTCCGTTCATCTTTTCCTCTCCAAGTCCCTGCCGCTGAAAAACATCCCCACAGCATGACGCTGCCACCACAATGCTTCACCGTAGGGATGGTGCCTGGTTTTCTTCCACATGTGACGCTTGGCATTCAGGCCAATGAGTTCAATCTTGGTTTCATCACACCAGAGAATCTTGTTTCTCATGGTCTGAGAGTCCTTTAGGTGCCTTTTGGCAAACTCCAAGCGGGCTGTCATGTGTCTTTTACTGAGGAGTGGCTTCCGTCTGGCCACTCTACCATAAAGGCCTGATTGGTGGAGTGCTGCAGAGATGGTTGTGCTTCTGGAAGGTTCTCCAATCTCCACAAAAGAACTCGGGTTCTTGGTCACCTCCCTGACCAAGGCCCTCAGTTTGGCCGGGGGGCTAGCTCTAGGAAAAGTCTTGGTGGTTCCAAACTTCTTACATTTAAGAAGGAGGCCACTGTGTTCTTGGGGACCTTCAATGCTGCAGAAATGTTTTTGTACCCTTCCCCAGATCTGTGCCTCGACACAATCCTGTCTCGGAGCTCTACGGACAATTATTTCGACCTCATGGCTTGGTTTTTGCTCTGACATGCACTGTCAACTGTGGGACCTTATATAGACAGGTGTGTGCCTTTCCAAATCATGTCCAATCAATTGAATTCACCACAGGTGGACTCCAATCAAGTTGTAGAAACATCTCAAGGATGATCAATGGAAACAGGATGCACCTGAGCTCAATTTCGAGTCTCATAGCAAAGGGTCTGAATACTTATGTAAATAAGGTATTTCTGTTTTTTAAATGTATACATTTGTAAACATTTCTAAAAACCTGTTTTCGCTTTGTCATTATGGGGTATTGTGTGTAGATTGAGGAAGATAAAAAAAAAAATCAATTTTAGAATAAGACTGTAACGTAACAAATTGTGGAAAAAGTTAATCAGTCTGAATACTTTCCGAATGCACTGTATGTTACTATACTATACTATATTATACTGTACTATAATAATTATGTACTATACTGTACTGCATAATACTATACTGTACTATACTACAATATATAGACATACTCTAAATTTTATTCTAACTATACTCTAAACTGTACTGTAAACTATACTATACTTTATACAACGTTATATATCATAATAACGTTAAAACTCAATTTGTAATATGACTCAATAATAGAACATAGTACATGTCAAATTCGTTTTTGATGCCACTTTCTCCTTTATGATGCCATAACAGTATGCAGCTGCTCTGAGGGGGGATTGATAGGTATCATGGAGTATGGAGTTTTCAATCTCTTACGCTGTCCTATCCTCCTGTCTCCCCCGTCTAGGTGGTAGTCAACGCCCTGGTGGGAGCCATCCCCTCCATTATGAATGTGTTGCTGGTTTGCCTCATCTTTTGGCTGATTTTCAGTATCATGGGAGTCAACTTGTTTGCGGGCAAGTACTACTACTGTTTCAACCAGACAGCAGAGGAGTACTTTCATGCCAGCGAGGTCAACAACAAGACACAGTGCATGGCCCTCATTGGACAGAATTTCACTGAGGTCAGGTGGAAGAATGTCAAGATCAACTTTGACAATGTTGGCGCCGGATACCTGGCTCTGCTTCAAGTGGTGAGAGTGTCTCTGTCTCTGTCTCTGTCTCTGTCTCTGTCTCTGTCTCTGTCTCTGTCTCTCTCTCTCTCTCTCTCTCTCTCTCTCTCTCTCTCTCTCTCTCTCTCTCTCTCTCTCTATCTTGATCTCTCTCTCTCTTTCTCTCTCTCTCTCTATCTCTCTCTTTGTCTCTCTCTCTCTCTCTCTGTCTTGCTCTCTTGATCTCTCGCTCTCTCTCTCTGTCTCTCTCTCTCTGTCTCTCTCTCTCTGTCTCTCTCTCACTCTCTCTCTCTCTCTCTCTCTTTCTTTCTCTCCCTCTCTCTCTCTCTCTCTCTCTCTCTCTCTCTCTCTGTCTTGCTCTCTTGCGCTCTCTCTCTCTCTCTCTCTCTCTCTCTCTCTCTCTCTCTATCTCTCTCTGTCTCTGTCTCTCTTGCTCTCGCTCTCTCTCGCTACACATTTCTGTTTTTCCACATGTCCACATTTATGTTTTGTCCACATGTCCACATTTCTGTTTTGTCCACATTTCTGTTTTTCCACATGTCCACATTTCTGTTTTGTTCACATTTATGTTATGTCCACATGTCCACATTTCTGTTTTGTCCACATTTCTGTTTTGTCCACATTTCTGTTATGTCCACATGTCCATATTTCTGTTTTGTCCACATTTCTGTTTTGTCCACATGTCCACATTTCTGTTTCACATTTCTGTTTTGTCCACATGTCCACATTTCTGTTTTGTCCACATGTTCACATTTCTGTTATGTCCACATGTCCACATTTCTGTTATGTCCACATGTCCACATTTCTGTTTTGTCCACATGTCCACATTTATGTTTCACATTTCTGTTTTGTCCACATGTCCACATTTCTGTTTCACATTTCTGTTTTGTCGACATGTCCACATTTCTGTTTCACATTTCTGTTTTGTCCACATTACTGTTTTGTTCACATTTCTGTTATGTCCACATTTCTGTTTTGTCCACATGTCCACATTTCTGTTTTGTCCACATTTCTGTTTTGTCCACATGTCCACATTTCTGTTTTGTCCACATTTCTGTTTTGTCCACATGTCCACATTTCTGTTTTGTCCACATGTCCACATTTCTGTTTTGTCCACATGTCTACATTTCTGTTTCACATTTCTGTTTTGTCCACATTTCTGTTTTGTCCACATTTCTGTTTGTCCACATGTCCACATTTCTGTTTCACATTTCTGTTTTGTCCACATTTCTGTTTCACATTTCTGTTTTGTCCACATGTTCACATTTCTGTTATGTCCACATGTCCACATTTCTGTTTTTCCACATGTCCACATGTCTGTTTTGTCCACATGTCCACATTTCTGTTATGTCCACATGTCCACATTTCTGTTTTTCCACATGTCCACATTTCTGTTTTTCCACATGTTCACATTTTTGTTATGTCCACATGTCCACATTTCTGTTTTGTCCACATTTCTGTTTCACATTTCTGTTTTGTCCACATGTCCACATTTCTGTTTCACATTTCTGTTTTGTCCACATGTCCACATTTCTGTTTCACATTTCTGTTTTGTCGACATGTCCACATTTCTGTTTCACATTTCTATTTTGTCCA
This sequence comes from Coregonus clupeaformis, assembly GCF_020615455.1. Lineage (NCBI taxonomy): Eukaryota > Metazoa > Chordata > Actinopteri > Salmoniformes > Salmonidae > Coregonus > Coregonus clupeaformis. The sequence goes on from NC_059215.1 coordinate 53,706,312, forward strand.
CATGTTCACATTTCTGTTATGTCCACATGTCCACATTTCTGTTTTGTCCACATTTCTGTTTTGTCCACCTTTCTGTTATGTCCACATGTCCACATTTCTGTTTTTCCACATGTCCACATTTCTGTTTTTCCACATGTCCACATTTCTGTTTTGTCCACCTTTCTGTTATGTCCACATGTCCACATTTCTGTTTTTCCACATGTCCACATTTCTGTTTTTCCACATGTTCACATTTCTGTTTTTCCACATGTTCACATTTCTGTTTTTCCACATGTTCACATTTCTGTTTTTCCACATGTTCACATTTCTGTTTTTCCACATGTCCACATTTCTGTTTTTCCACATGTCCACATTTCTGTTTTGTCCACCTTTCTGTTATGTCCACATGTCCACATTTCTGTTATGTCCACATGTCCACATTTCTGTTCTTCCACATGTCCACATTTCTGTTTTTCCACATGTCCACATTTCTGTTTTTCCACATGTCCACATTTCTGTTTTTCCACATGTTCACATTTCTGTTTTTCCACATGTTCACATTTCTGTTTTGTCCACCTTTCTGTTATGTCCACATGTCCACATTTCTGTTTTTCCACATGTCCACATTTCTGTTTTGTCCACCTTTCTGTTATGTCCACATGTCCACATTTCTGTTTTTCCACATGTCCACATTTCTGTTTTTCCACATGTTCACATTTCTGTTTTTCCACATGTTCACATTTCTGTTATGTCCACATGTCCACATTTCTGTTTTCCACATGTCCACATTTCTGTTTTTCCACATGTCCACATTTCTGTTTTTCCACATGTTCACATTTCTGTTTTTCCACATGTCCACATTTCTGTCACATTTCTGTTTTGTCCACATGTCCACGTTTCACATTTCTGTTTTGTCCACATGTCCACATTTCTGTTTCACATTTCTATTTTGTCCACATGCACATTTCTGTTATGTCCACATGTCCACATTTCTGTTTTGTCCACATTTCTGTTTTGTCCACATTTCTGTTTGTCCACATGTCCACATTTCTGTTTTTCCACATGTCCACATTTCTGTTTTTCCACATGTCCACATTTCTGTTTTGTCCACTTTCTGTTATGTCCACATGTCCACATTTCTGTTTTTCCACATGTCCACATTTCTGTTTTTCCACATGTTCACATTTCTGTTTTTCCACATGTTCACATTTCTGTTTTTCCACATGTTCACATTTCTGTTTTGTCCACATGTTCACATTTCTGTTTTTCCACATGTCCACATTTCTGTTTTTACATGTCCACATTTCTGTTTTGTCCACCTTTCTGTTATGTCCACATGTCCACATTTCTGCTATGTCCACATGTCCACATTTCTGTTCTTCCACATGTCCACATTTCTGTTTTTCCACATGTCCACATTTCTGTTTTTCCACATGTCCACATTTCTGTTTTTCCACATGTTCACATTTCTGTTTTTCCACATGTTCACATTTCTGTTTTGTCCACATTTCTGTTATGTCCACATGTCCACATTTCTGTTTTTCCACATGTCCACATTTCTGTTTTGTCCACATTTCTGTTATGTCCACATGTCCACATTTCTGTTTTTCCACATGTCCACATTTCTGTTTTTTCCACATGTTCACATTTCTGTTTTTCCACATGTTCACATTTCTGTTATGTCCACATGTCCACATTTCTGTTTTTCCACATGTCCACATTTCTGTTTTTCCACATGTCCACATTTCTGTTTTTCCACATGTTCACATTTCTGTTTTGTCCACATGTCCACATTTCTGTTTTGTCCACATGTCCACATTTCTGTTTTGTCCACATGTCCACATTTCTGTTTCCACATTTCTGTTTTGTCCACATTTCTGTTTTGTCCACATTTCTGTTTCACATTTCTGTTTTGTCCACATTTCTGTTTTGTCCACATGTCCACATTTCTGTTTTGTCCACATTTCTGTTTTGTCCACATGTCCACATTTCTGTTTCACATTTCTGTTTTGTCCACATGTCCACATTTCTGTTTTGTCCACATGTTCACATTTCTGTTATGTCCACATGTCCACATTTTTGTTATGTCCATGTCCACATTTCTGTTTTGTCCACATGTCCACATTTATGTTTCACATTTCTGTTTTGTCCACATGTCCACATTTCTGTTTCACATTTCTGTTTTGTCGACATGTCCACATTTCTGTTTCACATTTCTGTTTTGTCCACATTACTGTTTTGTTCACATTTCTGTTTTGTCCACATTTCTGTTTTGTCCACATGTCCACATTTCTGTTTTGTCCACATTTCTGTTTTGTCCACATGTCCACATTTCTGTTTTGTCCACATTTCTGTTTTGTCCACATGTCCACATTTCTGTTTTGTCCACATGTCCACATTTCTGTTTTTGTCCACATGTCTACATTTCTGTTTCACATTTCTGTTTTGTCCACATTTCTGTTTTGTCCACATTTCTGTTTGTCCACATGTCCACATTTCTGTTTCACATTTCTGTTTTGTCCACATTTCTGTTTCACATTTCTGTTTTGTCCACATGTTCACATTTCTGTTATGTCCACATGTCCACATTTCTGTTTTTCCACATGTCCACATGTCTGTTTTGTCCACATGTCCACATTTCTGTTATGTCCACATGTCCACATTTCTGTTTTTCCACATGTCCACATTTCTGTTTTTCCACATGTTCACATTTTTGTTATGTCCACATGTCCACATTTCTGTTTTGTCCACATTTCTGTTTCACATTTCTGTTTTGTCCACATGTCCACATTTCTGTTTCACATTTCTGTTTTGTCCACATGTCCACATTTCTGTTTCACATTTCTGTTTTGTCGACATGTCCACATTTCTGTTTCACATTTCTATTTTGTCCACATGTTCACATTTCTGTTATGTCCACATGTCCACATTTATGTTTTGTCCACATTTCTGTTTTGTCCACCTTTCTGTTATGTCCACATGTCCACATTTCTGTTTTTCCACATGTCCACATTTCTGTTTTTCCACATGTCCACATTTCTGTTTTGTCCACCTTTCTGTTATAGTCCACATGTCCACATTTCTGTTTTTCCACATGTCCACATTTCTGTTTTTCCACATGTTCACATTTCTGTTTTTCCACATGTTCACATTTCTGTTTTTCCACATGTTCACATTTCTGTTTTTCCACATGTTCACATTTCTGTTTTTCCACATGTCCACATTTCTGTTTTTCCACATGTCCACATTTCTGTTTTGTCCACCTTTCTGTTATGTCCACATGTCCACATTTCTGTTATGTCCACATGTCCACATTTCTGTTCTTCCACATGTCCACATTTCTGTTTTTCCACATGTCCACATTTCTGTTTTTCCACATGTCCACATTTCTGTTTTTCCACATGTTCACATTTCTGTTTTTCCACATGTTCACATTTCTGTTTTGTCCACCTTTCTGTTATGTCCACATGTCCACATTTCTGTTTTTCCACATGTCCACATTTCTGTTTTGTCCACCTTTCTGTTATGTCCACATGTCCACATTTCTGTTTTTCCACATGTCCACATTTCTGTTTTTCCACATGTTCACATTTCTGTTTTTCCACATGTTCACATTTCTGTTATGTCCACATGTCCACATTTCTGTTTTTCCACATGTCCACATTTCTGTTTTTCCACATGTCCACATTTCTGTTTTTCCACATGTTCACATTTCTGTTTCACATTTCTGTTTTGTCCACATGTCCACATTTCTGTTTCACATTTCTGTTTTGTCCACATGTCCACATTTCTGTTTCACATTTCTGTTTTGTCGACATGTCCACATTTCTGTTTCACATTTCTATTTTGTCCACATGTTCACATTTCTGTTATGTCCACATGTCCACATTTCTGTTTTGTCCACATTTCTGTTTTGTCCACCTTTCTGTTATGTCCACATGTCCACATTTCTGTTTTTCCACATGTCCACATTTCTGTTTTTCCACATGTCCACATTTCTGTTTTGTCCACCTTTCTGTTATGTCCACATGTCCACATTTCTGTTTTGTCCACATTTCTGTTTTGTCCACATGTCCACATTTCTGTTTTGTCCACATTTCTGTTTTGTCCACATGTCCACATTTCTGTTTTTCCACATGTTCACATTTCTGTTATGTCCACATGTCCACATTTCTGTTTTTCCACATGTCCACATTTCTGTTTTTCCACATGTCCACATTTCTGTTTTTCCACATGTTCACATTTCTGTTTTGTCCACATGTCCACATTTCTGTTTTGTCCACATGTCCACATTTCTGTTTTGTCCACATGTCCACATTTCTGTTTCACATTTCTGTTTTGTCCACATTTCTGTTTTGTCCACATTTCTGTTTCACATTTCTGTTTTGTCCACATTTCTGTTTTGTCCACATGTCCACATTTCTGTTTTGTCCACATTTCTGTTTTGTCCACATGTCCACATTTCTGTTTCACATTTCTGTTTTGTCCACATGTCCACATTTCTGTTTTGTCCACATGTTCACATTTCTGTTATGTCCACATGTCCACATTTCTGTTATGTCCACATGTCCACATTTCTGTTTTGTCCACATGTCCACATTTATGTTTCACATTTCTGTTTTGTCCACATGTCCACATTTCTGTTTCACATTTCCTGTTTATTGACATGTCCAGTTTCACATTTCTGTTTTGTCCACATTACTGTTTTGTTCACATTTGTGTTTTTTCCACATTTCTGTTTTGTCACATGTCCACATTTCTGTTTTGTCCACATTTCTGTTTTGTCCACATGTCCACATTTCTGTTTTGTCCACATTTCTGTTTTGTCCACATGTCCACATTTCTGTTTTGTCCACATGTACATTTCTGTTTTGTCCACATGTCTACATTTCTGTTTCACATTTCTGTTTTGTCCACATTTCTGTTTTGTCCACATTTCTGTTTTTCCACATGTCCACATTTCTGTTTCACATTTCTGTTTTGTCCACATTTCTGTTTCACATTTCTGTTTTGTCCACATGTTCACATTTCTGTTATGTCCACATGTCCACATTTCTGTTTTTCCACATGTCCACATGTCTGTTTTGTCCACATGTCCACATTTCTGTTATGTCCACATGTCCACATTTCTGTTTTTCCACATGTCCACATTTCTGTTTTTTCCACATGTTCACATTTTTGTTATGTCCACATGTCCACATTTCTGTTTTTGTCCACATTTCTGTTTCACATTTCTGTTTTGTCCACATGTCCACATTTCTGTTTTGTCCACATTTCTGTTTTGTCCACGTCCACATTTCTGTTTCACATTTCTGTTTTGTCCACATTCCACATTTCTGTTTTGTCCACATGTTCACATTTCTGTTATGTCCACATGTCCACATTTCTGTTATGTCCACATGTCCACATTTCTGTTTTGTCCACATGTCCACATTTATGTTTCACATTTCTGTTTTGTCCACATGTCCACATTTCTGTTTCACATTTCTGTTTTGTCCACATGTCCACATTTCTGTTTCACATTTCTGTTTTGTCCACATTACTGTTTTGTTCACATTTCTGTTTTGTCCACATTTCTGTTTTGTCCACATGTCCACATTTCTGTTTTTGTCCACATTTCTGTTTTGTCCACATGTCCACATTTCTGCTTTGTCCACATTTCTGTTTTGTCCACATGTCCACATTTCTGTTTTGTCCACATGTCCACATTTCTGTTTTTGTCCACATGTCTACATTTCTGTTTCACATTTCTGTTTTGTCCACATTTCTGTTTTGTCCACATTTCTGGTTTGTCCACATGTCCACATTTCTGTTTCACATTTCTGTTTTGTCCACATTTCTGTTTCATATTTCTGTTTTGTCCACATGTTCACATTTCTGTTATGTCCACATGTCCACATTTCTGTTTTTCCACATGTCCACATGTCTGTTTTGTCCACATGTCCACATTTCTGTTAGTCCACATGTCCACATTTCTGTTTTTCCACATGTCCACATTTCTGTTTTTCCACATGTTCATTTTTGTTATGTCCACATGTCCACATTTCTGTTTTGTCCACATTTCCTGTTTCACATTTCTGTTTTGTCCACATGTCCACATTTCTGTTTCACATTTCTGTTTTGTCCACATGTCCACATTTCTGTTTCACATTTCTGTTTTGTCGACATGTCCACATTTCTGTTTCACATTTCTATTTTGTCCACATGTTCACATTTCTGTTATGTCCACATGTCCACATTTCTGTTTTGTCCACATTTCTGTTTTGTCCACCTTTCTGTTATGTCCACATGTCCACATTTCTGTTTTTCCACATGTCCACATTTCTGTTTTTTCCACATGTCCACATTTCTGTTTTGTCCACCTTTCTGTTATGTCCACATGTCCACATTTCTGTTTTTCCACATGTCCACATTTCTGTTTTTCCACATGTTCACATTTCTGTTTTTCCACATGTTCACATTTCTGTTTTTCCACATGTTCACATTTCTGTTTTTCCACATGTCCACATTTCTGTTTTTCCACATGTCCACATTTCTGTTTTGTCCACCTTTCTGTTATGTCCACATGTCCACATTTCTGTTATGTCCACATGTCCACATTTCTGTTCTTCCACATGTCCACATTTCTGTTTTTCCACATGTCACATTTCTGTTTTTCCACATGTCCACATTTCTGTTTTTTCCACATGTTCACATTTCTGTTTTTCCACATGTTCACATTTCTGTTTTGTCCACCTTTCTGTTATGTCCACATGTCCACATTTCTGTTTTTCCACATGTCCACATTTCTGTTTTGTCCACCTTTCTGTTATGTCCACATGCCACATTTCTGTTTTTCCACATGTCCACATTTCTGTTTTTCCACATGTTCACATTTCTGTTTTTCCACATGTTCACATTTCTGTTATGTCCACATGTCCACATTTCTGTTTTTCCACATGTCCACATTTCTGTTTTTCCACATGTCCACATTTCTGTTTTTCCACATGTTCACATTTCTGTTTTGTCCACATGTCCACATTTCTGTTTTGTCCACATGTCCACATTTCTGTTTTGTCCACATGTCCACATTTCTGTTTCACATTTCTGTTTTGTCCACATTTCTGTTTGTCCACATTTCTGTTTCACATTTCTGTTTTGTCCACATTTCTGTTTTGTCCACATGTCCACATTTCTGTTTTGTCCACATTTCTGTTTTGTCCACATGTCCACATTTCTGTTTCACATTTCTGTTTTGTCCACATGTCCACATTTCTGTTTTGTCCACATGTTCACATTTCTGTTATGTCCACATGTCCACATTTCTGTTATGTCCACATGTCCACATTTCTGTTTGTCCACATGTCCACATTTATGTTTCACATTTCTGTTTTGTCCACATGTCCACATTTCTGTTTCACATTTCTGTTTTGTCGACATGTCCACATTTCTGTTTCACATTTCTGTTTTGTCCACATTACTGTTTTGTTCACATTTCTGTTTTGTCCACATTTCTGTTTTGTCCACATGTCCACATTTCTGTTTTGTCCACATTTCTGTTTTGTCCACATGTCACATTTCTGTTTTGTCCACATTTCTGTTTTGTCCACATGTCCACATTTCTGTTTTGTCCACATGTCCACATTTCTGTTTTGTCCACATGTCTACATTTCTGTTTCACATTTCTGTTTTGTCCACATTTCTGTTTTGTCCACATTTCTGTTTGTCCACATGTCCACATTTCTGTTTCACATTTCTGTTTTGTCCACATTTCTGTTTCACATTTCTGTTTTGTCCACATGTTCACATTTCTGTTATGTCCACATGTCCACATTTCTGTTTTTCCACATGTCCACATGTCTGTTTTGTCCACATGTCCACATTTCTGTTATGTCCACATGTCCACATTTCTGTTTTTCCACATGTCCACATTTCTGTTTTTCCACATGTTCACATTTTTGTTATGTCCACATGTCCACATTTCTGTTTTGTCCACATTTCTGTTTCACATTTCTGTTTTGTCCACATGTCCACATTTCTGTTTCACATTTCTGTTTTGTCCACATGTCCACATTTCTGTTTCACATTTCTGTTTTGTCGACATGTCCACATTTCTGTTTCACATTTCTATTTTGTCCACATGTTCACATTTCTGTTATGTCCACATGTCCACATTTCTGTTTTGTCCACATTTCTGTTTTGTCCACCTTTCTGTTATGTCCACATGTCCACATTTCTGTTTTTCCACATGTCCACATTTCTGTTTTTCCACATGTCCACATTTCTGTTTTGTCCACCTTTCTGTTATGTCCACATGTCCACATTTCTGTTTTTCCACATGTCCACATTTCTGTTTTTCCACATGTTCACATTTCTGTTTTTCCACATGTTCACATTTCTGTTTTTCCACATGTTCACATTTCTGTTTTTCCACATGTTCACATTTCTGTTTTTCCACATGTCCACATTTCTGTTTTTCCACATGTCCACATTTCTGTTTTGTCCACCTTTCTGTTATGTCCACATGTCCACATTTCTGTTATGTCCACATGTCCACATTTCTGTTCTTCCACATGTCCACATTTCTGTTTTTCCACATGTCCACATTTCTGTTTTTCCACATGTCCACATTTCTGTTTTTCCACATGTTCACATTTCTGTTTTTCCACATGTTCACATTTCTGTTTTGTCCACCTTTCTGTTATGTCCACATGTCCACATTTCTGTTTTTCCACATGTCCACATTTCTGTTTTGTCCACCTTTCTGTTATGTCCACATGTCCACATTTCTGTTTTTCCACATGTCCACATTTCTGTTTTTCCACATGTTCACATTTCTGTTTTTCCACATGTTCACATTTCTGTTATGTCCACATGTCCACATTTCTGTTTTTCCACATGTCCACATTTCTGTTTTTCCACATGTCCACATTTCTGTTTTTCCACATGTTCACATTTCTGTTTCACATTTCTGTTTTGTCCACATGTCCACATTTCTGTTTCACATTTCTGTTTTGTCCACATGTCCACATTTCTGTTTCACATTTCTGTTTTGTCGACATGTCCACATTTCTGTTTCACATTTCTATTTTGTCCACATGTTCACATTTCTGTTATGTCCACATGTCCACATTTCTGTTTTGTCCACATTTCTGTTTTGTCCACCTTTCTGTTATGTCCACATGTCCACATTTCTGTTTTTCCACATGTCCACATTTCTGTTTTTCCACATGTCCACATTTCTGTTTTGTCCACCTTTCTGTTATGTCCACATGTCCACATTTCTGTTTTGTCCACATTTCTGTTTTGTCCACATGTCCACATTTCTGTTTTGTCCACATTTCTGTTTTGTCCACATGTCCACATTTCTGTTTTTCCACATGTTCACATTTCTGTTATGTCCACATGTCCACATTTCTGTTTTTCCACATGTCCACATTTCTGTTTTTCCATGCATGTCCACATTTCTGTTTTTCCACATGTTCACATTTCTGTTTTGTCCACATGTCCACATTTCTGTTTTGTCCACATGTCCACATTTCTGTTTTGTCCACATGTCCACATTTCTGTTTCACATTTCTGTTTTGTCCACATTTCTGTTTTGTCCACATTTCTGTTTCACATTTCTGTTTTGTCCACATTTCTGTTTTGTCCACATGTCCACATTTCTGTTTTGTCCACATTTCTGTTTTGTCCACATGTCCACATTTCTGTTTCACATTTCTGTTTTGTCCACATGTCCACATTTCTGTTTTGTCCACATGTTCACATTTCTGTTATGTCCACATGTCCACATTTCTGTTATGTCCACATGTCCACATTTCTGTTTTGTCCACATGTCCACATTTATGTTTCACATTTCTGTTTTGTCCACATGTCCACATTTCTGTTTCACATTTCTGTTTTGTCGACATGTCCACATTTCTGTTTCACATTTCTGTTTTGTCCACATTACTGTTTTGTTCACATTTCTGTTTTGTCCACATTTCTGTTTTGTCCACATGTCCACATTTCTGTTTTGTCCACATTTCTGTTTTGTCCACATGTCCACATTTCTGTTTTGTCCACATTTCTGTTTTGTCCACATGTCCACATTTCTGTTTTGTCCACATGTCCACATTTCTGTTTGTCCACATGTCTACATTTCTGTTTCACATTTCTGTTTTTGTCCACATTTCTGTTTTGTCCACATTTCTGTTTGTCCACATGTCCACATTTCTGTTTCACATTTCTGTTTTGTCCACATTTCTGTTTCACATTTCTGTTTTGTCCACATGTTCACATTTCTGTTATGTCCACATGTCCACATTTCTGTTTTTCCACATGTCCACATGTCTGTTTTGTCCACATGTCCACATTTCTGTTATGTCCACATGTCCACATTTCTGTTTTTCCACATGTCCACATTTCTGTTTTTCCACATGTTCACATTTTTGTTATGTCCACATGTCCACATTTCTGTTTTGTCCACATTTCTGTTTCACATTTCTGTTTTGTCCACATGTCCACATTTCTGTTTTGTCCACATTTCTGTTTTGTCCACATGTCCACATTTCTGTTTCACATTTCTGTTTTGTCCACATGTCCACATTTCTGTTTTGTCCACATGTTCACATTTCTGTTATGTCCACATGTCCACATTTCTGTTATGTCCACATGTCCACATTTCTGTTTTGTCCACATGTCCACATTTATGTTTCACATTTCTGTTTTGTCCACATGTCCACATTTCTGTTTCACATTTCTGTTTTGTCGACATGTCCACATTTCTGTTTCACATTTCTGTTTTGTCCACATTACTGTTTTGTTCACATTTCTGTTTTGTCCACATTTCTGTTTTGTCCACATGTCCACATTTCTGTTTTGTCCACATTTCTGTTTTGTCCACATGTCCACATTTCTGTTTTGTCCACATTTCTGTTTTGTCCACATGTCCACATTTCTGTTTTGTCCACATGTCCACATTTCTGTTTTGTCCACATGTCTACATTTCTGTTTCACATTTCTGTTTTGTCCACATTTCTGTTTTGTCCACATTTCTGTTGTCCACATGTCCACATTTCTGTTTCACATTTCTGTTTTGTCCACATTTCTGTTTCACATTTCTGTTTTGTCCACATGTTCACATTTCTGTTATGTCCACATGTCCACATTTCTGTTTTTCCACATGTCCACATGTCTGTTTTGTCCACATGTCCACATTTCTGTTATGTCCACATGTCCACATTTCTGTTTTTCCACATGTCCACATTTCTGTTTTTCCACATGTTCACATTTTTGTTATGTCCACATGTCCACATTTCTGTTTTGTCCACATTTCTGTTTCACATTTCTGTTTTGTCCACATGTCCACATTTCTGTTTCACATTTCTGTTTTGTCCACATGTCCACATTTCTGTTTCACATTTCTGTTTTGTCGACATGTCCGCATTTCTGTTTCACATTTCTATTTTGTCCACATGTTCACATTTCTGTTATGTCCACATGTCCACATTTCTGTTTTGTCCACATTTCTGTTTTGTCCACCTTTCTGTTATGTCCACATGTCCACATTTCTGTTTTTCCACATGTCCACATTTCAGTTTTTCCACATGTCCACATTTCTGTTTTGTCCACCTTTCTGTTATGTCCACATGTCCACATTTCTGTTTTTCCACATGTCCACATTTCTTGTTTTTCCACATGTTCACATTTCTGTTTTTCCACATGTTCACATTTCTGTTTTTCCACATGTTCACATTTCTGTTTTTCCACATGTTCACATTTCTGTTTTTCCACATGTCCACATTTCTGTTTTTCCACATGTCCACATTTCTGTTTTGTCCACCTTTCTGTTATGTCCACATGTCCACATTTCTGTTATGTCCACATGTCCACATTTCTGTTCTTCCACATGTCCACATTTCTGTTTTTCCACATGTCCACATTTCTGTTTTTCCACATGTCACATTTCTGTTTTTCCACATGTTCACATTTCTGTTTTTCCACATGTTCACATTTCTGTTTTGTCCACCTTTCTGTTATGTCCACATGTCCACATTTCTGTTTTTCCACATGTCCACATTTCTGTTTTGTCCACCTTTCTGTTATGTCCACATGTCCACATTTCTGTTTTTCCACATGTCCACATTTCTGTTTTTCCACATGTTCACATTTCTGTTATGTCCACATGTCCACATTTCTGTTTTTCCACATGTCCACATTTCTGTTTTTCCACATGTCCACATTTCTGTTTTTCCACATGTTCACATTTCTGTTTTGTCCACATGTCCACATTTCTGTTTTGTCCACATGTCCACATTTCTGTTTTGTCCACATGTCCACATTTCTGTTTCACATTTCTGTTTTGTCCACATTTCTGTTTTGTCCACATTTCTGTTTCACATTTCTGTTTTGTCCACATTTCTGTTTTGTCCACATGTCCACATTTCTGTTTTGTCCACATTTCTGTTTTGTCCACATGTCCACATTTCTGTTTCACATTTCTGTTTTGTCCACATGTCCACATTTCTGTTTTGTCCACATGTTCACATTTCTGTTATGTCCACATGTCCACATTTCTGTTATGTCCACATGTCCACATTTCTGTGTTGTCCACATGTCCACATTTATGTTTCACATTTCTGTTTTGTCCACATGTCCACATTTCTGTTTCACATTTCTGTTTTTGTCGACATGTCCACATTTCTGTTTCACATTTCTGTTTTGTCCACATTACTGTTTTGTTCACATTTCTGTTTTGTCCACATTTCTGTTTTGTCCACATGTCCACATTTCTGTTTTGTCCACATTTCTGTTTTGTCCACAGTCCACATTTCTGTTTTGTCCACATTTCTGTTTTGTCCACATGTCCACATTTCTGTTTTGTCCACATGTCCACATTTCTGTTTTGTCCACATGTCTACATTTCTGTTTCACATTTCTGTTTTGTCCACATTTCTGTTTTGTCCACATTTCTGTTTGTCCACATGTCCACATTTCTGTTTCACATTTCTGTTTTGTCCACATTTCTGTTTCACATTTCTGTTTTGTCCACATGTTCACATTTCTGTTATGTCCACATGTCCACATTTCTGTTTTGTCCACATGTCCACATGTCTGTTTTGTCCACATGTCCACATTTCTGTTATGTATGTCCACATTTCTGTTTTTCCACATGTCCACATTTCTGTTTTTCCACATGTTCACATTTTTGTTATGTCCACATGTCCACATTTCTGTTTTGTCCACATTTCTGTTTCACATTTCTGTTTTGTCCACATGTCCACATTTCTGTTTCACATTTCTGTTTTGTCCACATGTCCACATTTCTGTTTCACATTTCTGTTTTGTCGACATGTCCACATTTCTGTTTCACATTTCTATTTTGTCCACATGTTCACATTTCTGTTATGTCCACATGTCCACATTTCTGTTTTGTCCACATTTCTGTTTTGTCCACCTTTCTGTTATGTCCACATGTCCACATTTCTGTTTTTCCACATGTCCACATTTCTGTTTTTCCACATGTCCACATTTCTGTTTTGTCCACCTTTCTGTTATGTCCACATGTCCACATTTCTGTTTTGTCCACATTTCTGTTTTGTCCACATGTCCACATTTCTGTTTTGTCCACATTTCTGTTTTGTCCACATGTCCACATTTCTGTTTTGTCCACATGTCCACATTTCTGTTTTGTCCACATGTCTACATTTCTGTTTCACATTTCTGTTTTGTCCACATTTCTGTTTTGTCCACATTTCTGTTTGTCCACATGTCCACATTTCTGTTTCACATTTCTGTTTTGTCCACATTTCTGTTTCACATTTCTGTTTTGTCCACATGTTCACATTTCTGTTATGTCCACATGTCCACATTTCAGTTTTTCCACATGTCCACATGTCTGTTTTGTCCACATGTCCACATTTCTGTTATGTCCACATGTCCACATTTCTGTTTTTCCACATGTCCACATTTCTGTTTTTCCACATGTTCACATTTTTGTTATGTCCACATGTCCACATTTCTGTTTTGTCCACATTTCTGTTTCACATTTCTGTTTTGTCCACATGTCCACATTTCTGTTTCACATTTCTGTTTTGTCCACATGTCCACATTTCTGTTTCACATTTCTGTTTTGTCGACATGTCCACATTTCTGTTTCACATTTCTATTTTGTCCACATGTTCACATTTCTGTTATGTCCACATGTCCACATTTCTGTTTTTGTCCACATTTCTGTTTTGTCCACCTTTCTGTTATGTCCACATGTCCACATTTCTGTTTTTCCACATGTCCACATTTCTGTTTTTCCACATGTCCACATTTCTGTTTTTCCACATGTTCACATTTCTGTTTTTCCACATGTTCACATTTCTGTTTTTCCACATGTTCACATTTCTGTTTTTCCACATGTCCACATTTCTGTTTTTCCACATGTCCACATTTCTGTTTTGTCCACCTTTCTGTTATGTCCACATGTCCACATTTCTGTTATGTCCACATGTCCACATTTCTGTTCTTCCACATGTCCACATTTCTGTTTTTCCACATGTCCACATTTCTGTTTTTCCACATGTCCACATTTCTGTTTTCCACATGTTCACATTTCTGTTTTTCCACATGTTCACATTTCTGTTTTGTCCACCTTTCTGTTATGTCCACATGTCCACATTTCTGTTTTTCCACATGTCCACATTTCTGTTTTGTCCACCTTTCTGTTATGTCCACATGTCCACATTTCTGTTTTTCCACATGTCCACATTTCTGTTTTTCCACATGTTCACATTTCTGTTTTTCCACATGTTCACATTTCTGTTATGTCCACATGTCCACATTTCTGTTTTTCCACATGTCCACATTTCTGTTTTTCCACATGTCCACATTTCTGTTTTTCCACATGTTCACATTTCTGTTTTGTCCACATGTCCACATTTCTGTTTTGTCCACATGTCCACATTTCTGTTTTGTCCACATGTCCACATTTCTGTTTCACATTTCTGTTTTGTCCACATTTCTGTTTTGTCCACATTTCTGTTTCACATTTCTGTTTTGTCCACATTTCTGTTTTGTCCACATGTCCACATTTCTGTTTTGTCCACATGTTCACATTTCTGTTATGTCCACATGTCCACATTTCTGTTTTTCCACATGTCCACATTTCTGTTTTTCCACATGTCCACATTTCTGTTTTTCCACATGTTCACATTTCTGTTTTGTCCACATGTCCACATTTCTGTTTTGTCCACATGTCCACATTTCTGTTTTGTCCACATGTCCACATTTCTGTTTCACATTTCTGTTTTGTCCACATTTCTGTTTTGTCCACATTTCTGTTTTGTCCACATGTCAACATTTCTGTTTCACATTTCTGTTTTGTCCACATTTCTGTTTTGTCCACATGTCCACATTTCTGTTTTGTCCACATGTTCACATTTCTGTTATGTCCACATGTCCACATTTCTGTTTTTCCACATGTCCACATTTCTGGTATGTCCACATGTCCACATTTCTGTTTTGTCCACATGTTCACATTTCTGTTTTGTCCACATGTCCACATTTCTGGTATGTCCACATGTCCACATTTATGTTTTTCCACATGTCCACATTTCTGTTTTGTCCACATGTTCACATTTCTGTTTTGTCCACATGTCCACATTTCTGTTTTGTCCACATTTCTGTTTTGTCCACATGTTCACATTTCTGTTATGTCCACATTTCTGTTATGTCCACATGTCCACATTTCTGTTTTGTCCACATGTCTGTTTTGTCCACATGTCCACATTTCTGTTTTGTCCACATGTCCACATTTCTGTTTCACATTTCTGTTTTGTCGACACATCCACATTTCTGTTTCACATTTCTGTTTTGTCCACATTTCTGTTTTGTCCACATTTCTGTTATGTCCACATGTCCATATTTCTGTTTTGTCCACATGTCCACATCTCTGTTATGTCCACATGTTCACATTTCCTTTCCTTCTCCAGGACACACATCAAATGTGGGTTTGAGTTAGATTTTTTTTCTTCATATGCTGTATATATTAAGTTAATCGGATCTCTTTGTCTCCAAAGGCGACATTCAAAGGCTGGATGGACATCATGTACGCAGCCATAGACTCCAGAAGGGTGGAGGACCAGCCCATCTATGAAGACAACATCTACATGTACATCTACTTCGTCATCTTCATCATCTTTGGCTCCTTCTTCACCCTCAACCTCTTCATCGGTGTCATCATTGACAACTTCAACCAACAGAAGAAAAAGATAAGACCTATTTTCTTACCTCCTCCTCCCCTGTCTCTTTTTGCTAAATCCTATTATACGCCTTGTTGTATAACATAGAGGCTCAAACATGCTTATAACAAGTTTTAAAGCATTATTCCTGTATATAAAGTGTTACGCTCAATGACATTTGAAAGCAGGGTTGTGGTCCATTCCATTTCAATTTCAGTTAGTTCAGGAAGTACACTGAAATTCCAATTCCATTTCTCTTCAATGCTTTTCAATTAGGAAAATTTGGAATTTAGGGTTGGGGTTGGGGTTAGTGTTAGGGTTGGGGCTAAGGTTGGGGTTAGGGTTAGGGTTGGGGTTGGGGTTAGGGTTGGGGTTAGGGTTGGGGTTAGGGTTAGGGTTGGGGTTGGGGTTGATTGTCCCTATTCTTTAGCATTAGGGCGTTTCCCAAGCTCGGTACTCGGGACCCCAAGGGGTGTACGTTATGTTTTTTTGCCCTAGCACTACACAGCTGATTCAAATGATGATTAGTTGATTATTTGAATCAGCTGTGTAGTGCTAGGGCAAAAAAACTAAACGTGTACCCCTTGGTGTCCCGAGGACCGAGTTTGGGAAACCCTGGGTTAGGGTTGGTTGTAACCAAATGTTTGTGTGTCCCTATACTTTGGAGGTCAGGACATCTTCATGACAGAGGAACAGAAGAAGTACTACAACGCCATGAAGAAACTGGGTTCAAAGAAGCCCCAGAAACCCATTCCCAGACCACAGGTTGGCTGTTGCTCCCTGCCTTTATTAGCCTGGCTTTTTCATTGACTTTTATTGGCAATAAAATTCACTCCATATTTGTTTATCCAGCTCAACACATAGAGTATGGGACCAGGCTAGGTCTTTATGATGTTAAACACTGCCACACACAGGAGGCTGCTGACGGGAGAACGGCTCATAATAATGGCCGGAATGGAGTCAATGGAATGTCACCAAACACATGGAAACCATGGATTTGATGTATTTGATACCATTCCACATATTCCGCTCCAGACATTTCCACGAGCCCGTCCTAAGACGTCACCAACCTCCTGTGCTGCCACAACATATTGAAATCAGTATTTTCAGTATTTCATTGTTGACGTAACACTTTGTATTATGTTAACACTGAAATATTAATTTCAATCGATTGTGGTAGTGTTTCCTTGCGATTAACAAAATGTGTGCTGTTGTTGTTGTTGTTGTTCTTGTGTCTGTCTGTGTGTGTATGTCTCTGCATGCGTACGTGTGTGTGTGTGTGTGTGTGTGTGTGTGTGTGTGTGTGTGTGTGTGTGTGTGTGCATGGTGCCCTGTTGTTGTGGCCTTGTCTCCACAGAACAAGATCCAAGGGTTGGTGTTTGACTTTGTGACCCAGCAAGTCTTTGACATCTCCATTATGATGCTGATCTGCCTCAACATGGTCACCATGATGGTGGAGACAGACGACCAGTCGGAGGAGACGGAGAACATCCTCTATTGGGTTAACTTCATCTTCATCGTGGCGTTCACCACCGAGTTCGTCCTGAAACTCTTCGCCCTGCGCCACTACTACTTCACCAATGGCTGGAACGTGTTCGACACGGTTGTGGTCATCCTGTCCATTGCGGGTGAGTGGAGTGAGGCAGTGTCTAAAAATGGCACCCTATTCCCTATATAGTACACTACTTTTTGACCAGGACTCATAGGTCACTGGTCAAAAGTAGGTCAATGTATTGGAAATAGGGTGCCATTTCGGGTGCATACAATACAAATCCATAGAAAGCCTCCATAGACTCAGCCAGACTTCGATTTCTCTGCTGAGTACTCTTTCATACACAGTATATTTGGGATTTCAGAAAGCAGCTCTGAATCATTCTTTTTTGTTGCTGAGAATTTTCCTGCGCTGCAGGAAATGCAGATGAGCTTTGTGATTTACATAAATTCACCTTAAACCCACACTTACACACGGTTATATTAACAGTATCGCACTTTTCACGTAGCCGTATTTTGGTCAGCTAATAGCCTAACCACCGATTTAAGCAACATTATGGACTAAACTTTCAAATCCTGTTGTCGCAGGGATATTTTGCTGCAACAATATTGGTCAAATTAAGATCCTACATCTGTACTATCACTATTCCAAAAACTGTAGAAGGGGAGAGACATCTTTAAGATAGACATTGGGTTGAGTCTAGGCTGTTGCAGTGACCGTATTACCACCACACCAGCAGTCATGAGTCATGACTGCAGTAAAATTCCATGTGACCTTTGAGACACAGTAATCTGTAGTAGTAACCAACTTGCTAACTACCATCAGGTCCTAATGGCCTGGTACTCAGGGCTCTATTGTCCCTCTAACCACTCTGGCATCAATGCAAATGCAGTCGAAAATCACATCAAACACTTATCATCAAAACAGTAGGCCTATAGTACTTCTAAAACTCACCTTACTGTGATGATCAATTTGAAGAAAGAAGTTCAACAGCATGTTAAAACAGTGGTGAACATGGTTATTGTGGATGTTGTTTCAAAGCCTAACACAATGAAATGGACAGCGCTTTCTAAGGTGATGGTTAATTCCAAACACCCATACCATATTATAGTTTATGCATATGCATAGGCTTATGAGCCCAAGCCTGAAAGAAAAACCTGAATTAAAATTCTGATTGTGCCATTATACAACACATAGTCTCCTGTAGCTCAGTTGGTAGAGCATGGCGCTTGCAACGCCAGGGTTGTGGGTTTGATTCCCACGGGGGGCCAGTATGAAAAATGTATGCACTCACTAACTGTAAGTCGTTCTGGATAAGAGCATCTGCTAAATGACTAAAATGTAAATAACCTACCGCATATTACAAATGGCAGAAAAACATAAAACAAAACTGATTTAAGATGTCTATGGTACATAAATGGTCTAGCCTATAATCCAAAATTAAACTAATTTGAGTAATGGCCTGAGTGAGTACTGTATTATTATGCATACTGGATGGACTGGTTAGCTTATGCTAGGCTCCAAAATGTATATCCATGAGTCTGGGAGATAACGTATAGCCCTAGGCGATGCTGTTGGTTCGTTGATTGTGCAAGGCGGCTTACAGGTAGCCTATGATTATAGTGAATTTGTATTTGATTTTGAATAGCCTAGTAATAGGGATTTTTTAAAAACATTTTCATAATAAATTGGGTGACACATTACCTTTAGCTATACAGAATATGTTACCACCATTCGTTTCCATTTCCTCCTCGCCCTCCTTTATTCCTTTCTCGAGCACGCAGACGGGCTGTCAACAATTTAGTGAAATATGTTTACTTGCAAAAACAAATTACTATCGATGTTCCCGAACAGATTTCCCTTGGTTTCCCAAATTAAGCACTGGGTAGCTGCAGGAACAATGTTGGAGAGCCCATGGCATGCAGACTTTGGGCGGAATATCACCTGTCAGGCAGCGAGAGTATGCTCCTCAAACAGTTGATGCGTGGAGTGAAATAAGTGTTCTTGTATTTATTTCTCAAAGCACATGCTCCTCTATAAAACCGAAGTAGCCTACAAAATGGACCGGCAGAAAGCGCGTGGCCTCCATTCGCTATTGGAGTGCATACGGATGACATGTATTTTTCCCCCGCCACTGTTCCTGCCCATTTGAAAATGGGCTATTCTAAATCGAAATAAATTGTACATATAAATATAGACAAGATTAAATTGAGAATAGTCTGATGGGTGAAAATATGATCACTTGATGAGAAAACAGCTGTGCAGCCTGACGCAAGGAACAGAGCGCCACTTTCTTTTGCTACTGTCTTAAATCGTCAATAGCCTATAGTCGCACCATGCAGCCCATATATGTTTTCATTTCTAAGACATTCTAAGGTTTGTATCGTTCACAACTAAAGTTGCCAAATAACTCTAAATCTAGCATATACTGTAGGACCTGTTTCAAATGATAACTTTTACGCTCAACATAGCTACTTAATATGCTAACTCACAGGGACATAGATGACATAGGCCTACAGTAGGCCAACTCATATTCTGTTCTTCTGAAATACATTTTCTTCATATCATAATGTTTCTTTAGACCGGACTAAAATAAATAATGGATGTATTGTGGTGTATATAAAAATTTTTTATAATACTTTTTTTAATGTAGATATTCCAAAGGCGCCCATCAGCGGCTTGTATACGTGGAGGCCTACAGATGCTAAACATGTTTATGTTTTTAATTAATGGTCAATTACCGTGAGACCGACAGTCTTTTGCATGACAATAACCGGCTGACAAATTGTCATGACTGCCACAGCCCTAGTTAATTCATGTCTGCTAACTGTGTTGTCTCTGGGTGTCTTGTCTCCACCACCCTCTTCCTCAACAGGCATGTTCCTGGCTGACATCATTGAGAAGTACTTCGTATCGCCGACCCTCTTCAGGGTCATCCGATTGGCTCGAATCGGCCGCATCCTGCGTCTGATCAAAGGGGCCAAGGGCATACGGACTTTACTCTTCGCCTTGATGATGTCACTTCCTGCCCTGTTCAACATCGGCCTCCTGCTCTTCCTGGTGATGTTCATCTTCAG
Source organism: Coregonus clupeaformis (assembly GCF_020615455.1). Taxonomy (NCBI): domain Eukaryota; kingdom Metazoa; phylum Chordata; class Actinopteri; order Salmoniformes; family Salmonidae; genus Coregonus; species Coregonus clupeaformis. Next base: position 53,727,053 of record NC_059215.1, read on the forward strand.
CATCTTCGGAATGTCCAACTTCGGCTATGTCAAACACGAGGCCGGGATAGACGACATGTATAACTTTGAGACCTTCGGGAACAGCATGATCTGCTTGTTCATGATCACCACGTCTGCAGGCTGGGATGGTCTCTTGCTCCCCATCCTCAACTACCCTCCTGACTGCGACCCAACCCTGGAGAACCCAGGTGCACCTGCGACAGGCGACTGCGGAAACCCCTCAGTTGGCATATTTTTCTTTGTCATGTATATCATTATTTCCTTCCTTGTCGTAGTCAATATGTACATCGCCATCATCTTAGAGAACTTCAGTGTAGCGACAGAAGAGAGCGCTGACCCGCTCAGTGAAGACGACTTTGAGACCTTCTATGAAATCTGGGAGAAATTCGACCCCGCCGCTTCCCAGTTCATCACCTTCGCAAAACTGGGTGACTTCGCCGACACCCTGGAGCACCCTCTCCGCGTTCCCAAACCCAACACCATTGAGCTGATCGCCATGGACATGCCCATGGTCAGCGGCGACCGCATCCACTGCCTGGACATCCTGTTTGCCTTCACCAAACGCGTGCTGGGTGACAGCGGGGAGCTGGACATGCTACGCACGCAGATGGAGGAGCGCTTCGTGCAGGCTAACCCCTCCAAGGTCTCCTACGAGCCCATCACCACGACGCTGCGCCGGCGCCAGGAGGACGTGTCCGCACGCTGCATCCAGAAAGCCTACCGCGCTCACCTCCTCAAACGGGGCTTCGTCTGCAAGCGCAGGCCCATGACCAAGCTGGAGAACGGAGGGACCAACAACCTGGAGAAGAAAGAGAGCACACCCTCCACCGCCTCTCTCCCCTCCTACGACAGCGTGACCAAACCTGACAAGGAGAAACAGGAGGAGAATGAGGCAGAGAGGAAAGAGAAGGACAGAAACCAAAAAGAGGAGCGGGAATCAAAGTGTTAGTTAGGTTTCAGTGATTACAGTACCACACACTGCCAGAAGGGACTCTGAGCCCAACAAATGTACGAAAACTACACAAAAAAATGTTTACAGACTTCAATTTAACACAAAATTAAGGATTTTTGTCGTTGAAGAAAAACACCGATGGCGATGTACATGTTGCCTACGATAAGGATTTAGTTAGAACACAATCATTATCACTAAATGATTTTACTGCCTGATGATGAATTTCTTCTTTATTTCTTGGAAATAATGTGAGGAAGAACAATGATAATATAAATAATTATCAATAATAACTCAATAATAGTAAAAGTGTGCCCGCCATTGGCATACTATATTATATGTTCAGGATCATCGAAAAGAAGGGACAGAAACCTCTGCAAACAAGATGGAGGGAGATTTATTGGAGCAAAGAGTCTCTGACTGCCAGCACCCTGTGTGGACGAGCCCCTGCAGCGAAATGTCCACCACTATGTGAGCACCTCAGGAGAGGAACGGGACGGAACCTACACTACAGAACCTTGTAGAACTGTTCTACTATGCAGTCTGACAGGGCCTCTGTAACATCCACTTCCTGTACCGTCTTATCAAGTTTTAAATACGAAGAATGAAAGTTTAGAGAAAGAAAGAACCCCAGAACAGTAGACAAACGGTTTTTACTTTGTTTGTGCTGAATATACTTCTATCTTTACATTATTTGAGCAGCAAAAAAAAAAAGAGAAAAAATAACATTTAGCCCATGTCACACTAGTCTCTTTTCATCTCCTCTCGCTTTGTTATACTGACATTATGAAAAATACATTTTCTACATGGGCATTCACACTGTCACACTGGGTAGGGGTCATAAGTCAGCGTTTAGACTTGGGCTGAAGAAGGGTGGGGACTCGCTCTGACCGACTGAGTCTCAGATAAATAATTATTATTGTGCTCGTTCAATGCATAGATATGACTTGCATGAAGGCATGTTTTGATCAGGAATCATGCATGATGTAATCATAGTCCACAATACACTAATTCTCTGTCTACTACAATAGCTTGACCATATGTTTGTGGCAGTACACTGGAAAAATGTATATGAGAAATATAACTGGAAAGTTATTGATATATATGACATATATACGTCTATATATACAATATTGACGGAATAGAGTGGTATGACCTACCGTTCACTATAATGTTGCTTTTCAACTGCCAGACCGATCTTTTTATGCAGCCCGTTGGGATTTTAATTGAGGATGTAGTTATACACTCTGAGGCAAACCTCTATTCTGGCACATTTAAGAAAAACACAAACTAGAAAGGTTTTTTTATGTTCTGAGAGGGACAAGCATAGTTACTGCTGAGTTCTATCAAGAATATATATTCAGAATAAGGATGAGGATGCACAGATTTAGAAGACACTTTTCAGACCATTCTAAAGAAACCTAATCTGGAGTTTAATAACAGACCCTGGTTTTTACATCAAATGTTTACTACCCTTACCTGTGTTGCTATGGTTACCACCCTTACCTGTGGTCTCCAACCAACTCCCTCTTGTTGTTGTTGTTGTTGTTGTTGTTGTGGCAGTACGAACAGGCAATGTTTGATGCCATATCATGTATATCCATATCCTTCACAGATGAGTTTGTTAAAATTCAAAATTCTCCTCCAATGCTTTGTCTGTCTGCGGACAGGAAAGAGCGAGAAATTCTGTGAGATTTTGAAACAGCTGTTAGAAATGTACTAAGGATATATTGATGCTTCCATAGATTCCTTCTTTTCACTTTTACTTTATCCACTTCTGTCCTCTGTCACTCAGTTAGTTCCCTATTAGACTATCGGTCACTGTGACCCAGTGGTACATTGATAGCCTTTTCCAGACACTTTGAGTTGCCAGCTCTGAAGTAAGTAGATGTCCTCCTTTGAATCGGATGTCCTCTGATGCAATGCAAATGTTCTCAGAAGAAAGTTTGAATTTCAAGCAGTGAGAATGTATGTTGCATAGTAGTTCAAAGCCCAGAGACGACTAGGTGAAATATCTGCCGATGTGCCCTTGAGCAAGTTACTTAACCCTAATTGCTCCTGTAAGTGGCTCTGGATAAAACCGTCTGCTAAATGACTAAAATGTAAATGTAAAATGTAGTTCATCTATAAAGCAGCATAGAGACATAAAAGTGAAATAGAAGTAAGAGAGTACATAGAGGAGACCCTGGAGGGTACATAGAGGGGACATAGAGGGTACATAGAGGGGACATAGAGGGGACATAGAGGGGACATAGAGGGACATAGAGGGGACATAGAGGGGACCATGGAGGGGACCATGGAGGGTACATAGAGGGGACATAGAGGGGGCCATGGAGGGGACATAGAGGAGACCATGGAGGGTACATAGAGGGGACATAGAGGGTACATAGAGGGGACATAGAGGGTACATAGAGGGGACATAGAGGGTACATAGAGCAGCAGGACATGCTCAGTCACTCCTGGAATGATGTACTGAAGGACTGAAAGACGGTCGGCCATAGAAGGCTTAAGGGTTGGACTGTGGAGAATAAAACATATCTGATTGGATAGGCTTATTCAGGGATGTGGGGGATGGTATAACAATGGACCAATGGAGAGACTTAACAGAACCTCTCCCGGACCCTCCACAGTTTCTAGACTGACTGCCATGAATGAAAATGATCAGAGAAAGTCAAGATGGCGAGCCGGAGCAGCAGGGAAAATAGTGCTTTTGTCTTCATAGGAGTGAGTGCTGAAAGTCCCATGTTTGTCAGTGTATCATTGCGCCTTGTGGGACCTCTTCAACATTGTGTATAGTGTGTGGATGTTGGACCCAGGCTTGCATCATCATGTCATGTGCTAGCAGGCTATTATTTAATTGGTCACCTAGCTGTCTGTTTGATAAATGAAGAATCTGCCTGGGGATGTAAGAAGGTCAAAGTGGCGTGAACCGTCCAACCGTAGTTTCTCACAGATCTCTGTCTCTTCAGAATAAGAGTCAATTAGACTTCTATCATATAGGCCTCGGATAATCAACTCGTATCAAGTCATGATTCACAGTAGAATCGTGCCTTTAAGAACACGTGAGGCGTTTTTAAAGGCAGCTTTGAAGCTACTCAAATGAAACGAGACGAGAGTGAGCGCTAGGCCAGGCCAGGCTGGACCAACGAGATGATTTAGATCTCTGTGAGTAACAGGCAGGTGAGATGAGTCGAGACATAACAATAACAGTTCCTCTTTAAGGTATCTGCAGTTTTGTTCTACACAGGAGTGATGTAATGGTCAGTCCTCTATACAAACAAACAAACAAACAAACGGATGCCTGGGTCAGACAACAACCTAGTATCTAGGGACGCACCATTGAAGCCATTGTGGTGTGTTGAACACTGCCTGTACCCGTACCTGATATCCCCATGGCTGTCTGTTATATTACGATCTAGAGGTCTGTTTACAATATAAAGACACGTCTCCAGATAACGTCCGTCTGTTTGGCTGCTGCACACTTAAAACCAAATACATTCCTGATTTGATCGATCAATGACGTTACAACCATAAGAGCAAACAATGCTTCAGCTCATTTTGGATGTGCTGTTTTAGATGAACGATGCGTTGATCATTGAACAGAAAGAAAAGAAAAGGAACAAAAATAAGATGTGCAGTGCGGGCTATGATGGCACAATCGCTGGAAAATAATGAACTTTTTAAAAGAAACTATAAATAATGTACTATATTATTTTATTTTATCGGCATGCTTTGTTGTGTATTTTTGTAAATACTGAATTTTAAAGAGTTACTACTAATAATCTAAAATGAAACGATAACAGTATAGAATGGCCTCCAGCTGGACCCTTTGTCACATTTGTTACTTTTAGGATTTTTTTGAGACACTTTTCACTTTGTTGACGGAAATTGAATGAAATATAGATATTATATAATACACAAAGATATATACATCTATACATATATATGTCTATATGTATATACATATTACAAAAGAACACTGTTTGTCACATTTTATTTATGTGCAACACGATCAGTGGATGTCTAAAACTGGTTGGTATTCAGCACCCTACTGTATGTGTTGGGAAATACATTTGGGGGTGGTGGTGGGGTGGAGGTGGGGGGGGTCTTAAGTTGAAAAGAATGGAGGACAACGTATATCAGGGACTCGAGGTCACAAAACGACATAGTTTGTCCGTACGATACGATGCGAGGAGTTAGAACTAATACTGCCGAGGATCAGATCATCTTAACAACTATAAACAAACACCTACCTTCTTCTCTTCATCATCTAGATAGACTTGTGATGTTACCTAACAAAACAGCAACCCAACTCAAAACAGCATTCCAGCTCAAAACAGCAATCCAACTCAAAACAGAAATCCAACTCAAAACAGAAATCCAACTCAAAACAGCAATCCAACTCAAAACAGCAACCCAACTCAAAACAGCATTCCAGCTCAAAACAGCAATCCAACTCAAAACAGCAATCCAACTCAAAACAGCAATCCAACTCAAAACAGCAATCCAACTCAAAACAGCAATCCAGCTCAAAACAGCAATCCAACTCAAAACAGCAATCCAACTCAAAACAATCGTTGTGTTGTGCTTGTGTGTCACCCACACAAGCACATCATCTAGATAGACTTGTGATGTTACCTAACAAAACAGAAATCCAACTCAAAACAGAAATCCAACTCAAAACAGCAATCCAACTCAAAACAGCAATTCAGCTCAAAACAGCAATTCAGCTCAAAACAGCAATCCAACTCAAAACAGCAATCCAACTCAAAACAGCAATCCAACTCAAAACAGCAATCCAACTCAAAACCATCGTTGTGTTGTGCTTGTGTGTCACCCACTTCTATGGCTTGTGAAAAGGCAGCTTGCCTTCTATATTTCTGTTCTTTCCATCTGAAATTTATTTTTGTATCAATATTGAATTAATTAAATAACGGAGACTCTTTTTTTTTAGCATGGAGTTATTATACTATTTGTTTCTTTTTTTTGCAGAAAAGTAATTAAAAAGTGTTTTTCAAACTGTTGTTTATCATTTGAACGCCGTGATATTGAAGATACATACAGTATGGTGTTAGTGATGCACAGCCACTTGGACTCTTTGTAAGAACTCATGAAAGATTGTCTTCATTTGAGCACGAACATTTTTATGACCAATAAAGCAGCCTTCCAGTTATAAACTGTATTGTCTGTGGGTTCTTTTAACTATAGATCAAGATTCAGAATATCTATTCTACAGTATGGAAGACTTCTACAATATTGTGATTTATTTAATCAGTGGGTTGATATTCTGAATATTTCAGGATATCTACAGTATAGAAGACTTCTATAATATTGTGATTCCTCACTCATTTTATTTACAGTAAGCAACATCTAAAGCACTTTTGATGCAAATTTGGATATATTTTATATATCTTTTTTTTTTACAGACTTTACAATTCAATGTTACCAGAAAGGCTAGCCTAGCACTTAGAATTAGTCAATGTAATTGAATTCCAATTCTATGCCCTGCACTCGATCACCATTCTGTGTGTCTTAGCTCATACAGTCCTGTGGATGTTATTAGCGTAGTACAACAACACAGAGTGTGGTATACTGTAGCATAGCAGCTAACAGTCCTTTGACTTTCAGCCAGCCCTTTGAATTGTAATGGCTGTATTGAATTTGTTAAAAAGCCCCACGTTAACAACATCCCCCCACAGCCATAAGACAGACCGAAGACCATTATGTTGGTGAGTCCATCTGTGTAGACGTGATGCTTCTTCTCTCTGTGGTTCTCTGTGAAGAAGCAAAGAGTAGACTGCCCAAGGGTCCGGTATTACTATCACCCCCCAACCCCCCGCTAACCATACGACCCAAATGGCACGCTAGCTATTCCCTTCATAGTGCACTGCTTTTGACCAGGGCTCAGCACCCTATTCCCTTCATAGTGCACTACTTTTGACCAGAGCTTGCATCCTAAATGGTACCCTGTTCCCTATATAAAAGTAGTGCACTATAAAGGGAATAGGGTGCCATTTGGGAAGCAACCTCTGTGTTAATAGGTCTGAGAAACTCGACGCTGGGATATGTTACCAGGAAGTTTCTCTTATCGCATGAAGGAAGAGGGTAAATACATTTAGGAGGAGATGAAGGATGATGATGGGGTTGTATGTGTATGATGTAGTAGAGTTAACATCCACACAGACAGTATAGGTTATATTGGGCAGGTAGCCTAGCAGGCAGCCTAGCGGTTGAACCAGTAATCGAAAGGTAGAAGATAAGAAATCTGCTGATGTGCCCTTGAGCAAGGCACTAAACTCTAATTTGCTCCAGGGGTGCTGTACTACTATGGCTGACCCTGTGAAACAACACATTTTGCTGCACCTATCCAGTGTATGTGACAATACATATTTTATTCAATAGTTTTATTGACTCTCCTTATGTGTAGATTGTACTGTACTGTCCCCTCTCTTTCTCTCTCCTTCTCCCTGTCCCCTCCCTACCTCTCTCTCTCCTCATCTCTCCTTCCCCCTGTCCCCTCCCTCCCTCTCTCTCTCCTCATCTCTCCTTCCCCCTGTCCCCTCCCTCTCTCTCCTCATCTCTCCTTCTCCCTGTCCCATCCCTCCCTCCCTCTCTCTCTCCTCATCGCTCCTTCTCCCCGTCCCCTCTCTCTCCTTGTCCCCTCCCTCTCGCTCCTTGTCATCTCTCTGTCTCCCTGTCCTCTCCCTCTCTCTCCTCATCTCTCCTTCTCCCTGTCCCCTCTCTCTCCTTGTCCCCTCCCGCTCTCTCCTTGTCATCTCTCTGTCTTCCTGTCCTCTCCCTCTCTCTCCTTGTCATCTCTCTGTCTCCCTGTCCTCTCCCTTCTTGTCATCTCTCTGTCTCGCTGTCCCCTCCCTCTCTCTCCTTGTCATCTCTCTGTCTCCCTGTCCCCTCCCTCGCTCTCCTTGTCATCTCTCTTTCTCCCTGTCCTCTCCCTTCTTGTCATCTCTCTGTCTCCCTGTCCCCTCCCTCTCTCTCCTTGTCATCTCTCCTTCTCCCTGTCCCCTCCCTCCCTCTCCCTCTCTCTCCTCATTTCTCCTTCTCCCTGTCCCCTCCCTCCCTCTCTCTCTCCTCATCTCTCCTTCTCCCTGTCCCCTCCCTACCTCTCTCTCTCCTCATCTCTCCTTCTCCCTGTCCCCTCCCTCCCTCTCTCTCCTCATCTCTCCTTCTCCCTGTCCCCTCTCTCTCCTTGTCCCCTCCCGCTCTCTCCTTGTCATCTCTCTGTCTACCTGTCCTCTCCCTCTCTCTCCTTGTCATTACTCTGTCTCCCTGTCCCCTCCCTCTCTCTCCTTGTCATCTCTCTGTCTCCCTGTCCTCTCCATTCTTGTCATCTATCTGTCTCCCTGTCCCCTCCCTCTCTCTCCTTGTCATCTCTCTGTCTCCCTGTCCTTTTCCTCTCACTCCTTGTCATCTCTCTGTCTCCCTGTCCCCTCCCTCTTCCTCCTTGTCATCTCTCTTTCTTCCTGTCCTCTCCCTCCTTGTCATCTCTCTAATTCCCTGTCCCCTCCCTCTCTCTCCTTGTCATCTTTCCATCTCCCTGTCCTCTCCCTCTCTCTCCTTGTCATCTCTCTGTCTCCCTGTCCTCTCCCTCGCACTCCTTGTCATCTCTCTGTCTCCCCTGTCCCCCCTCCTTGTCATCTCTCTGCCTCCCTGTCCTCTCCCTCTTTCTCCTTGTCATCTTTCCATCTCCCTGTCCTCTCCCTCTCTCTCCTTGTCATCTCTCTGTCTCCCTGTCCCCTCCCTCTCTGCTCCTTGTCATCTCTCTGATTCCCTGTCCTCTCCCTCCTTGTCATCTCTCTGTCTCCCTGTCCTCTCACTCTCTCTCCTTGTCATCTCTCCTTCTCCCTGTCCCCTCCCTCTCTCTCCTTGTCACCTCTCTGTCTCCCTGTCCCCTCCCTCTCTCTCCTTGTCATCTCTCTGTCTCCCTGTCCTCTCCCTCTCACTCCTTGTCATCTCTCCTTCTCCCTGTCCCCTCCCTCTCTCTCCTTGTCATCTCTCCTCCCTGTCCCCTCCCTCTCACTCCTTGTCCCCTCCCTCCCGCTCTCTCCTCATCTCTCCTTCTCCCTGTCCCCTCCCTCCCTCTCTCTCTCCTCATCTCTCCTTCTCCCTATCCTCTCCCTCTCTCTCCTTGTCATCTCTCCTTCTCCATGTCCCCTCCCTCTCGCTCCTTGTCATCTCTCTGCCTCCCTGTCCTCTCCATCCTTGTCATCTTTCTGTCTCCCTGTCCCCTCCCGCTCTCTCCTTGTCATCTCTCTTTCTCCCTGTCCCCTCCCTCTCTCTCCTTGTCATCTCTCTGTCTCCCTGTCCTCTCCCTCTCACTCCTTGTCATCTCTCTGTCTCCCTGTCCCCTCCCTCTCCCTCCTTGTCATCTCTCTAATTCCCTGTCCCCTCCCTCTCTCTCCTTGTCATCTCTCTGTCTGCCTGTCCTCTCCCTCTCTCTCCTTGTCATCTCTCTGTCTCCCTGTCCCCTCCTCTCTCTCCTTGTCATCTCTCTGCCTCCCTGTCCTCTCCCTCTCTCTCATTGTCATCTCTGTCTCCCTATCCTCTCCCTCTCTATCCTTGTCTCTCTCCTACTCCCTGTCCCCTTCCCTCTCTCTCCTTGTCATCTCTCCTTCTCCCTGTCCCCTCCCTCCCTCTCCCTCTCTCTCCTCATTTCTCCTTCTCCCTGTCCCCTCCCTCCCTCTCTCTCTCCTCATCTCTCCTTCTCCCTGTCCCCTCCCTACCTCTCTCTCTCCTCATCTCTCCTTCTCCCTGTCCCCTCCTCCCTCTCTCTCCTCATCTCTCCTTCTCCTGTCCCCTCTCTCTCCTTGTCCCCTCCGCTCTCTCCTTGTCATCTCTCTGTCTACCTGTCCTCTCCCTCTCTCTCCTTGTCATTACTCTGTCTCCCTGTCCCCTCCCTCTCTCTCTTGTCATCTCTCTGTCTCCTGTCCTCTCCATTCTTGTCATCTATCTGTCTCCCTGTCCCCTCCCTCTCTCTCCTTGTCATCTCTCTGTCTCCCTGTCCTTTTCCTCTCACTCCTTGTCATCTCTCTGTCTCCCTGTCCCCTCCCTCTTCCTCCTTGTCATCTCTCTTTCTTCCTGTCCTCTCCCTCCTTGTCATCTCTCTAATTCCCTGTCCCCTCCCTCTCTCTCTCCTTGTCATCTTTCCATCTCCCTGTCCTCTCCCTCTCTCTCCTTGTCATCTCTCTGTCTCCCTGTCCTCTCCCTCGCACTCCTTGTCATCTCTCTGTCTCCCTGTCCCCCCCCCCTCCTTGTCATCTCTCTGCCTCCCTGTCCTCTCCCTCTTTCTCCTTGTCATCTTTCCATCTCCCTGTCCTCTCCCTCTCTCTCCTTGTCATCTCTCTGTCTCCCTGTCCCCTCCTCTCTGCTCCTTGTCATCTCTCTGATTCCCTGTCCTCTCCCTCCTTGTCATCTCTCTGTCTCCCTGTCCTCTCACTCTCTCTCCTTGTCATCTCTCCTTCTCCTGTCCCCTCCTCTCTCTCCTTGTCACCTCTCTGTCTCCCTGTCCCCTCCCTCTCTCTCCTTGTCATCTCTCTGTCTCCCTGTCCTCTCCCTCTCACTCCTTGTCATCTCTCCTTCTCCCTGTCCCCTCCCTCTCTCTCCTTGTCATCTCTCCTCCTGTCCCCTCCCTCTCACTCCTTGTCCCCTCCCTCCCGCTCTCTCCTCATCTCTCCTTCTCCCTGTCCCCTCCCTCCCTCTCTCTCTCCTCATCTCTCCTTCTCCCTATCCTCTCCCTCTCTCTCCTTGTCATCTCTCCTTCTCCATGTCCCTCCCTCTCGCTCCTTGTCATCTCTCTGCCTCCCTGTCCTCTCCATCCTTGTCATCTTTCTGTCTCCCCTGTCCCCTCCCGCTCTCTCCTTGTCATCTCTCTTTCTCCCTGTCCCCTCCCTCTCTCTCCTTGTCATCTCTCTGTCTCCCTGTCCTCTCCCTCTCACTCCTTGTCATCTCTCTGCCTCCCTGTCCCCTCCCTCTCCCTCCTTGTCATCTCTCTAATTCCCTGTCCCCTCCCTCTCTCTCCTTGTCATCTCTCTGTCTGCCTGTCCTCTCCCTCTCTCTCCTTGTCATCTCTCTGTCTCCCTGTCCCCTCCCTCTCTCTCCTTGTCATCTCTCTGCCTCCCTGTCCTCTCCCTCTCTCTCATTGTCATCTCTGTCTCCCTATCCTCTCCCTCTCTATCCTTGTCATCTCTCCTACTCCCTGTCCCCTTCCCTCTCTCTCCTTGTCATCTCTCTGCCTCCCTATCCTCTCCCTCTCTCTCCTTGTCATCTCCCTGTCTCCCTGTCCCCTCCCTCTCTCTCCTTGTCATCTCTCTGTCTCCCTGTCCTCTCCCTCCTTGTCATCTCTCTAATTCCCTGTCCCCTCCCTCTCTCTCCTTGTCATCTCTCTGTCTCCCTGTCCTCTCCCCCTCTCTCCTTGTCATCTCTCTGTCTCCCTGTCCCCTCCCTCTCACTCCTTGTCATCTCTCTGCCTCCCTGTCCTCTCCCTCTCTCTCCTTGTCATCTCTGTCTCCCTATCCTCTCCCTCTCTATCCTTGTCATCTCTCCTACTCCCTGTCCCCTTCCCTCTCTCTCCTTGTCATCTATCTGTCTCCCTGTCCCCTCCCTCTCTCTCCTTGTCATCTCTCTGTCTCCCTGTCCTCTCCCTCTCTCTCCTTGTCATCTCTCTGTCTCCCTGTCCTCTCCCTCTCTCTCCTTGTCATCTCTCTGTCTCCCTGTCCCCTCCCTCTCACTCCTTGTCATCTCTCTGTCTCCCTGTCCCCTTTTTTTTCACCATCACAAAATATTCTCGCCCTGCCTGGCTCTCTCTTCAGGTCACATTGTCTCCCCCTGCTCAGCTCAGCTCTGTTCAGCTCTCTCCCCGCATTTACAGTGGGGAGAACAAGTATTTGATACACTGCCGATTTTGCAGGTTTTCCTACTTTCAAAGCATGTAGAGGTCTGTAATTGTTATCATAGGTACACTTCAACTGTGAGAGACAGAATCTAAAACAAAAATCCAGAAAATCACATTGTATGATTTTTAAGTAATTCATTTGCATTTTATTACATGACATAAGTATTTGATCACCTACCAACCAGTAAGAATTCCGGCTCTCACAGACCTGTTAGTTTTTCTTTAAGAAGCCCTCCTGTTCTCCACTCATTACCTGTATTAACTGCACCTGTTTGAACTCGTTACCTGTATAAAAGACACCTGTCCACACACACAATCAAACAGACTCCAACCTCTCCACAATGGCCAAGACCAGAGAGCTGTGTAAGGACATCAGGGATACAATTGTAGACCTGCACAAGGCTGGGATGGGCTACAGGACAATAGGCAAGCAGCTTGGTGAGAAGGCAACAACTGTTGGCGCAATTATTAGAAAATGGAAGAAGTTCAAGATGACGGTCAATCACCCTCGGTCTGGGGCTCCATGCAAGATCTCACCTCGTGGGGCATCAATGATCATGAGGAAGGTGAGGGATCAGCCCAGAACTACACAGCAGGACCTGGTCAATTACCTGAAGAGAGCTGGGACCACAGTCTCAAAGAAAACCATTAGTAACACACTACGCCGTCATGGATTAAAATCCTGCAGAGCATGCAAGGTCCCCCTGCTCAAGCCAGCGCATGTCCAGGCCCGTCTGAAGTTTGCCAATGACCATCTGGATGATCCAGAGGAGGAATGGGAGAAGGTCATGTGGTCTGATGAGACAAAAATAGAGCTTTTTGGTCTAAACTCCATTCGCCGTGTTTGGAGGAAGAAGAAGGATGAGTACAACCCCAAGAACACAACCGTGAAGCATGGAGGTGGAAACATCATTCTTTGGTGATGCTTTTCTGCAAAGGGGACAGAACGACTGCACCGTATTGAGGGGAGGATGGATGGTGCCATGTATCGCGAGATCTTGGCCAACAAACTCCTTCCCTCAGTAAGAGCATTGAAGATGGGTCGTGGCTGGGTCTTCCAGCATGACAACGACCCGAAACACACAGCCAGGGCAACTAAGGAGTGGCTCCGTAAGAAGCATCTCAAGGTCCTGGAGTGGCCTAGCCAGTCTCCAGACCTGAACCCAATAGAAAATCTTTGGAGGGAGCTGAAAGTCCGTATTGCCCAGCGACAGCCCCGAAACCTGAAGGATCTGGAGAAGGTCTGTATGGAGGAGTGGGCCAAAATCCCTGCTGCAGTGTGTGCAAACCTGGTCAAGACCTACAGGAAACGTATGATCTCTGTAATTGCAAACAAAGGTTTCTGTACCAAATATTAAGTTCTGCTTTCTGATGTATCAACTACTTATTTTATGTCATGCAATAAAATGCAAATTAATTACTTTAAAATCTTACAATGTGATTTTCAGAATTTTTGTTTTAGATTCCGTCTCTCACAGTTGAAGTGTACCTATGATAAAAATGACAGACCTCTACATGCTTTGTAAGTAGGAAAACCTGCAAAATCAGCAGTGTATCAAATACTTGTTCTCCCCACTGTATATGTCTTCTTCTTCCCCCGCTTCTCCTCTCCTCCTCCTCTATCTCTCTCTGTATCTCAGAGGGGTTTTTCAATATGGAATTTTCTCTATTTTAGCCATTCATCCAGACAATTATGCGTGTGGAACCCAGTCCTTCTCTTCCTTCGCCTCTCTCTCGCTCTGCCCAGGATGGCTGTGTGAGAGAGAGCGGCAGAGAGAGAGAAAAAGGGAGCGGGAGGAGGGAGGGAGGGAGGGAGGAAGGAGGGAAGGAGGAGGGAAGGAGGAGGGAGGAGGGAGGGAGGGAGGGAGGGAGGGAGGGGTGGAGCGGAGCGGAGCGGAGCACTGTAGTGCAGACAATTGAATGCAGCAGAGCAGGCTGACTCAGCGGCCGACTCCCAGTATGGGCTAGAGCTGCCTGTAGTCTAAACACACACACACACACACACACACACACACACACACACACACACACACACACACACACACACACACACACACACACACAGTGACTGCATCTGCACAGCACTGGGAGACAACCAGAGCACTGTGACATTACCATAACACTGGGACATTACCATAACACCGGGACATTACCATAACACTGGGACATTACCATAACACTGGGACATTACCATATCACTGGAACATTACCACAGCACTGGGACATTACCATAACACTGGGACATTACCATATCACTGGAACATTACCACAGCACTGGGACATTACCATAACACTGGGACATCACCATAACACTGGGACATGACCATATCACCGGGACATTACCATAACACTGGGACATCACCATAACACTGGGACATCACCATAACACTGGGACATGACCATATCACCGGGACATTACCATAACACTGGACATTACCATAACACTGGGACATTGCCATAACAATGGGACATTACCATAACACCGGGACATTACCATAACAACGGAACATTACCATAACACCGGAACATTACCATAACATGGGGACATTACCATAACACTGGGACATCACCATAACACTGGGACATCACCATAACACTGGGACATTACCATATCACCGGGACATTACTATAACACTGGACATTACCATAACACTGGTACATTACCATAACACTGGGACATTACCATAACACTGGGACATCACCATAACACTGGGACATCACCATAACACTGGGACATTACCATAACACTGGTACATTACCATAACAATGGGACATTACCATAACACTGGGACATCACCATAACACTGGGACATCACCATAACACTGGTACATTACCATAACACTGGGACATTACCATAACACTGGGACATTACCATAACACTGGGACATTACCATAACACTGGGACATTGCCATAACAATGAGACATTACCATAACAACGGAACATTACCATAACACTGGAACATTACCATAACACGGGGACATTACCATAACACTGGGACATTACCATAACACCGGCACATTACCATAACACTGGGACATGACCATAACAATGGTACATTACCATAACACTCAGACATTACCATAACACTGGGACATTACTATAGCTCTGGGACATTACTATAGCACTGGGACATTACCATAACATTGGTACATTACCATAACACAGGGACATTACCACAGCACTGGGACATTACTATAGCACTGGGACATTACTATAGCACTGGGACATTACCATAACATTGGCACATCACCATAACACTGGGACATTACCATAACATTGGCACATTACCATAACACTGGGACATTACCATAACACTGGGACATTACCACAGCACTGGGACATTACTATAGCACTGGGAGATGCTGTGCCAGCTACTAGCCTAACTACACACATCAAACAAAAACACATTCTGTACCACATTCATATAGCTTTATTACATCCATTATAACACCCAGCCCTACCTTCTCGCCATCTAAGGACAGACATGTACAATATTTTAGGGTGTAGTCAGTGATGTTGTGGAGGCGGTGTGATGAGATGTCTGTTGTGCCAGTAGGTCTTCAGAGAGTGCACTGCTAGCTAGCAACAGTACAGTTAGCTCTGATCCAGGGCGTTACGAACCTTCAGGAAGGCTCAGTGTTAGCAAGCCTCACTTACCCCCTGGACCAGAGCTACAGTACAGAGTTCTCTTGACCCATGGGTTGGTGGGAGGGTAAGTAGGCTTGTAGGCATACGCTGAGCCCTGGCATGGTAATGTGTTTAGTGTGAGCAGGCAGGTTTACAGTACAACCTAATTCATAGACAGTCACACCTACTTCTCTCTCTCTCTCTCACTCTCGGTTTCCCCCCCTCTCTCTCTCTCTCTCTCTCTCTCTCTCTCTCTCTCTCTCTCTCTGTATCTCTTTCTCTCTCTCTCTCTCTCTCTCTCTCTCTCTCTCTTTATCTCTCTCTGTATCTCTTTCTCTCTCTCTCTCTCTCTCTCTCTCTCTCTCTCTCTCTCTCTCTCTCTCTCTCTCTCTCTCTCTCTCTCTCTCTTTGTCTCTCTCTCTTTGTCTCTCTCTCTCTCTCTCTCTCTCTCTCTCTCCTCACCTCCTTCTCTCTGGGATGTACTGAGTAATGTAGCAACAGTACATAGCATGTGTTTCCTCTCTTTACGACATGCATTGAATTGGGGGCAATTATTCTGGTTAACAATAGAACAACTTACGTCCATAATAATCAACCATTATTGATTATTGGCAGAGCCTTGTTTAGATCTCTCAATTAGTGTATCACACAGAAATAGCATGTGTATGAATTATGATACTGAATAGAGACTTTATAAGACTGGTGGATTGTGCTATCTATTGACCAATTGAGACATTTAACACAAACACATAACTGAAATGCCAAAATCAGCAGTGAGTACAGCATGTGTGACTTCTCTCAGCATTACCCCTCTCTCTCCCCTCCCCTAGTCCCCCCTGCACCCTCGCTGCATTCTCTCTCTCTCTCTCTCTCTCTCTCTCTCTCTCTCTCTCTCTCTCTCTCTCTCTCTCTCTCTCTCTCTCTCTCTCTCAATTCAATTCAATTTCAATTTAAGGGCTTTATTGGCATGGGAAATGTATGTTAACATTGCAAAAGCAAGTGGAGTAGATAGTAAACAAAAGTGAAATAAACAATTAATATTAACAGTAAACATTACATTCAGTTGTTCCAAAAGAATGAAGACATTTCAAATGTTAAATTATGTCTAAATACAGTGTTGTGACAATGTGCAAATAGTTAAAGTACAAATGGGAAAATAAATAAACATAAATATGGGTTGTATTTACAATGGTGTTTACAATGGTGTTTATGGTGTTTATTTCACTGTAATGTCTGCACCTGTTGTATTCGGCGCATGTGACCAATAAAATTTGATTTGATTTGATTTGATTCTTCACTGGTTGCCCTTTTCTTCTGGCAACAGGTCACAAATCTTGCTGCTGTGATGGCACACTGTGGTATTTCACGCAGTAGATAAGGGAGTTTATCAAAAATGGGTTTGTTTTCAAATTCTTTGTGGATCTCTGTAATATGAGGGAAATATGTGTCTCTAATATGGTCATACATTTGGCAGGAGGTTAGGAAGTGCAGCTCAGTTTCCACCTCATTTTGTGGGCAGTGGGCACATAGCCTGTCTTCTCTTGAGAGCCAGGTCTGCCTACGGCGGCCTTTCTCAATAGCAAGGCTATGCTCACTGAGTCTGTATATAGTCAAAGCGTTCCTTAAGTTTGGGTCAGTCACAGTGGTCAGGTATTCTGCCACTGTGTACTCTCTGTTTAGAGCCAAATAGCATTCTAGTTTGCTCAGTTTTTTTGTTAATTCTTTGTCAAGTAATACTCTTTTTGTTTTCTCATGATTTGGTTGGGTCTAATTGTGTTGTTTTTGTTGTCCTGGGGCTCTGTGGGGTCTGTTTGTGTTTGTGAACAGAGCCCCAGGACCAGCTTACTCAGGGGACTATTCTCCAAGTTCATCTCTTTGTAGGTGATGGCTTTGTTATGGAAGGTTTGGGAATCACTTCCTTTTAAGTGGTTATAGAATTTAACGGCTCTTTTCTGGATTTTGATAATTAGCAGCTATCGGCCTAATTCTTCTCTGCATGCACTATTTGGTGTTTTTCGTTGTACACGGATGATATTTTTGCAGAATTCTGCATGCAGAGTCTCAATTTGGTGTTTGTCCCATTTTGTGAATTCTTGGTTGGTGAGCGGACCCCAGACCTCACAACCATAAAGGGCAATGGGTTCTATAACCGATTCAAGTATTTTTAGCCAGATCCTAATTGGTATGTCAAATTTTATGTTCCATTTGATGGCATAGAAGGCCCTTCTTGCCTTGTCTCTCAGATCGTTCACAGCTTTGTGGAAGTTACCTGTGGCGCTGATGTTTAGGCCGAGGTATGTATAGTTTTTTGTGTGCTCTAGGGCAACGGTGTCACCAGATCATCAGCAAACAGTAGACATTTGACTTCAGATTCTAGTGGGGTGAGGCCGGGTGCTGCAGACTGTTCTAGTGCCCTTGCCAATTCGTTGATATACAGTGGGGAGAACAAGTATTTGATACACTGACGATTTTGCAGGTTTTCCTACTTACAAAGCATGTAGAGGTCTGTAATTTTTATCAACTGTGAGAGACGGAATCTAAAATAAAAATCCAGAAAATCACATTGTATGATTTTTAAGTAATTGATTTGCATTTTATTGCATGACATAAGGATTTGATACATCAGAAAAGCAGAACTTAATATTTGGTACAGAAACCTTTGTTTGCAATTACAGAGATCATACGTTTCCTGTAGGTCTTGACCAGGTTTGCACACACTGCAGCAGGGATTTTAGCCCACTCCTCCATACAGACCTTCTCCAGATCCTTCAGGTTTCGGGGGTGTCGCTGGGCAATACCGGCTTTCAGCTCCCTCCAAAGATTTTCTATTGGGTTCAGGTCTGGAGACTGGCTAGGCCACTCCAGGACCTTGAGATGCTTCTTATGGAGCCACTCCTTAGTTGCCCTGGCTGTGTGTTTCGGGTCGTTGTCATGCTGGAAGACCCAGCCACGACCCATCTTCAATGCTCTTACTGAGGGAAGGAGGTTGTTGGCCAAGATCTCGCGATACATGGCCCCATCCATCCTCCCCTCAATACGGTGCAGTCGTCCTGTCCCCTTTGCAGAAAAGCATCCCCAAAGAATGATGTTTCCACCTCCATGCTTCACGGTTGGGATGGTGTTCTTGGGGTTGTACTCATCCTTCTTCTTCCTCCAAACATGCCGAGTGGAGTTTAGACCAAAAAGCTCTATTTTTGTCTCATCAGACCACATGACCTTCTCCCATTCCTCCTCTGGATCATCCAGATGGTCATTGGCAAACTTCAGACGGGCCTGGACATGCGCTGGCTTGAGCAGGGGGACCTTGCGTGCGCTGCAGGATTTTAATCCACGACGGCGTAGTGTGTTACTAATGGTTTTCTTTAAGACTGTGGTCCCAGCTCTCTTCAGGTCATTGACCAGGTCCTGCCGTGTAGTTCTGGGCTGATCCCTCACCTTCCTCATGATCATTGATGCCCCACGAGGTGAGATCTTGCATGGAGCCCCAGACCGAGGGTGATTGACCGTCATCTTGAACTTCTTCCATTTTCTAATAATTGCGCCAACAGTTGTTGCCTTCTCACCAAGCTGCTTGCCTATTGTCCTGTAGCCCATCCCAGCCTTGTGCAGGTCTACAATTTTATCCCTGATGTCCTTACACAGCTCTCTGGTCTTGGCCATTGTGGAGAGGTTGGAGTCTGTTTGATTGAGTGTGTGGACAGGTGTCTTTTATACAGGTAACGAGTTCAAACAATTGCAGTTAATACAGGTAAAGAGTGGAGAACAGGAGGGCTTCTTAAATAAAAACTAACAGGTCTGTGAGAGCCGGAATTCTTACTGGTTGGTAGGTGATCAAATACTTATGTCATGTAATAAAATGCAAATGAATTACTTAAAAATCATACAATGTGATTTTCTGGATTTTTGTTTTAGATTCCGTCTCTCAAAGTTGAAGTGTACCTATGATAACAATTACAGACCTCTACATGCTTTGTAAGTAGGAAAACCTGCAAAATCGGCAGTGTATCAAATACTTGTTCTCCCCACTGTATATGTTGAAGAGGGTGGGGCTTAAACTGCATCCCTGTCTCACACCACGGCCCTGTGGAAAGAAATGTGTGTGTTTTTTGCCAATTTTAACCGCACACTTGTTTCCCCCAACCCCTCTTTCCATCAATTTGTATAGCAGACCCTCATGCCAAATTGAGTCAAAAGCTTTTTTGAAATCAACAAAGCATGAGAAGACTTTGTCTTTGTTTTGGTTTGTTTGTTTGTCAATTAGGGTGTACAGGGTGAATACGTGGTCTGTCGTACGGTAATTTGGTAAAAAACCAATTTGACATTTGCTCAGTACATTGTTTTCACTGAGGAAATGAACTAGTCTGCTGTTAATGATAATACAGAGGATTTTCCCAAGGTTGCTGTTGACGCATATCCCACGGTAGTTATTGGGGTCAAATTTGTCTCCACTTTTGTGGATTGGGGTGATCAGTCCTTGGTTCCAAATATTGGGGGAGATGCTAGAGCTAAGGGTGATGTTAAAGAGTTTAAGTATAGCCAATTGGAATTTGCTGTCTGTATATTTGATCATTTAATTGAGGATACCATCAACACCACATGCCTTTTTGGGTTGGACGTTTTGTATTTTGTCCTGTAGATCATTCAATGTAATTGGAGAATCCAGTGGGTTCTGGTCGTCTTTAATAGTTGATTCTAAGATTTGCATTTGATCATGTATATTTTTTTACTGTTTGTTCTTTGTTATAGGGCCAAAAAGATTGGAGAAGTGGTTTACCCATACATCTCCGTTTTGGATAGATAGCTCTTCGTGTTGTTGTTTGTTTAGTGTTTTCCAATTTTCCCAGAAGTGGTTAGAGTCTATGGATTCTTCAATTACATTGAGCTGATTTCTGACATGCTGTTCCTTATTTTTCCGTAGTGTATTTCTGTATTGTTGTAGTGATTCACCATAGTGAAGGCGTAGGCTCAAGTTTTCTGGGTCTCTATGTTTTTGGTTGGATAGGTTTCTCAATTTCTTTCTTAGGTTTTTGCATTCTTCATCAAACCATTTGTCACTGTTATTACTTTTCTTTGGTTTTCTGTTAGAGATTTTTAGATTTGATAGGGAAGCTGAGAGGTCAAATATACTGTTTAGGTTTTCTACTGCCAAGTTTACACCTTCACTATTACAGTGGAACGTTTTGTCCAGGAAGTTGTCTAAAAGAGATTGAATTTGTTGTTGCCTAATTGTTTTTTGGTAGGTTTCGACACTACTTTCCTTCCATCTATAGCATTTCTTAATATTATTCAGTTCCTTTGGCTTTGATGCCTCATGACTGAGTATTGCTCTGTTCAAGTAGACTGTGATTTTGCTGTGGTCTGATAGGGGTGTCAGTGGGTTGACTGTAAACGCTCTGAGAGACTCTGGGTTGATGTCAGTGATAAAGTAGTCTACAGTACTACTGCCAAGAGATGAGCTATAGGTGTACCTACCATAGGAGTCCCCTCGAAGCCTACCATTGACTATGTACATACCCAGTGTGTGACAGAGCTGCAGGAATTGTGACCCGTTTTTGTTGGTTATGTTGTCGTAGTTGTGCCTAGGGGGGCATATGGGGGAGGGAATGCTGTCACCTCCCGGTAGGTGTTTGTCCCCCTGTGTGCTGAGGGTGTCAGGTTCTTGTCCAGTTCTGGCATTTAGGTCGCCACAGACTAGTTCATGTCCCTGGGTCATTCTACTGAATTAGGTACTGATTAGGTGATCACATGAACCAAATCTTATTTAACGAGGAAAAGTATAAAAACCACTGCTGTGGTCATCACTATCCTCTTGCAATAGGACCAGCTGGATGGAAAAAACAGTGCTAATAGTACCTCAAAAGTAATATTAATCAAAAAATAACGATTGACTATGCCAAAAGAGTTGAAAAGGAAAGTTTTGAGTGAGGAAAAGAAGGGTTCAATTCTGGCTTTACTGGCAGAGGGATACAGTGAGTGTCAGGTTGCTTCCATCCTTAACATTTCAAAGACGGCGGTTCATAAGAACAAGGTCAAGCAGCAGACATTGGGGACAACAAAGCTACAGACCGGCAGAGGGCGAAAACGACTCTTTACTGACCGGGATGACCGCCAACTCATTCGAAAGTCACTCAACAACCGTAGGATGACATCAAGTGACTTACAAAAAGAATGGCAAATGGCAGCTGGGGTGAAATGCACGGCGAGGACGGTTCGAAACAGGCTCCTAGGGGCAGGGCTGAAGTCGTGCAAAGCTAGAAAAAAGCCCTTCATCAATGAGAAGCAAAGAAGAGCCAGGCTGAGGTTTGCAAAACACCATAAGGATTGGACCGTAGAGGACTGGAGTAAGGTCATCTTCTCTGATGAGTCCAATTTTCAGCTTTGCCCAACACCTGGTCGTCTAATGGTTAGACGGAGACCTGGAGAGGCCTATAAGCCACAGTGTCTCGCACCCACTGTGAAATTTGGTGGAGGATCGGTGATGATCTGGAGGTGCTTCAGCAAGGCTGGAATCGGGCAAATTTGTCTTTGTGAAGGACGCATGAATCAAGCCACGTACAAGGTTGTCCTGGAAGAAAACTTGCTTCCTTTTGCTCTGACATTGTTCCCCAACTCTGAGGATTGGTTTTTCCAGCAGGACAATGCGCCATGCCACACAGCCAGGTCAATCAAGGTGTGGATGGAGGACCACCAGATCAAGACCCTGTCATGGCCAGCCCAATCTCCAGACCTGAACCCCATTGAAAACTTCTGGAATGTGATCAAGAGGAAGATGGATGGTCACAAGCCATCAAACAAAGCCGAGCTGCTTGAATTTTTGCGCCAGGAGTGGCATAAAGTCACCCAACATCAATGTGAAAGACTGGTAGAGAGCATGCCAAGACGCATGAAAGCTGTGATTGAAAATCAGGGTTATTCCACCAAATATTGATTTCTGAACTCTTCCTAAGTTAAAACATAAGTATTGTGTTGTTTAAAAATTATTTTCTTTGCATTATTTGAGGTCTGACAACACTGCATCTTTTTTGTTATTTTGACCAGTTGTCATTTTCTGCAAATAAATGTTCTAAATGACAATATTTTTATTTGGAATTTGGGAGAAATGTTGTCAGTAGTTTATAGAATAAAACAAACATGTTATTTTTGCCCAAACACATACCTATAAATAGTAAAACCAGAGAAACTGATAATTTTGCAGTGGTCTCTTAATTTTTTCCGCAGCTGTAGGTAGCACACAGGAGGACATTTTTCTCTGTTTGTCACGTACGTTAAGGAACGGGACGGACCAAGGTGCAGCGTGAACGGTGAACATGTTTATTAACTAATAAACACACGAAACAGTAACCAAAACAACAAACTTAACCGTGACGGTCCAAAGGCTAACACACAAGCCTAAACATGAACACAACAAAATCCCACAACGCAGGCAGGAAAACTGGTTGCCTAAGTATGATCCCCAATCAGGTCCTCTGTAGCTCAGCTGGTAGAGCACGGCGCTTGTAACGCCAGGGTAGTGGGTTCGATCCCCGGGACCACCCATACACAAAAATGTATGCATGCATGACTGTAAGTCGCTTTGGATAAAAGCGTCTGCTAAATGGCATATTATTATTTATTATTAGAGACAACGAGTGACAGCTGCCTCTGATTGGGAACCACACCCGGCCAAACATAGAACTACAAACCTAGAATATATTCACAACCCTGACCAAACTAGCTAGAGTTCTATAGGCCAGGGCGTGACACTGTTGAGATAATTTCCTTTTGAATTTCTAGCCAAATGTAAAATGTTCCTGTTTTGATTAATTTAATAGAGTGAGTTAGGTCTGCTCTATACCAAATTAGCATCCCCCCTCAGTCCCTTCCCTGTTTCACACCTGGTAGTTTGGTGGATGGGACTACCAGCTCTCTGTAAGGGCAACCAGTGGGTCCGTCTCCTCTATACCATGTTTCTTGTAGGATGACAATGTCTGTATTTCCGATTTCTTTGGTGAAGTCCAGGTTCCTGCTCTTTAGGCCAAAGGCAGATGACCTCAGCCCTTGGATATTCCAGGATGAAATAGTGAAGGCTTTGTGTTCCATAAAGTGTCAAATTTTGTTGGTCGCCTCAGGCCAGTAATTGTGAGCAGAGCTTTGGCTAGTGTAAGAGTGGGGGTTGGGCCTGTTTGCCTGCTTACGGCCTGGGCCTTTGTGTGACTTTCATGTTGAGGCCATCTTTGCGGGAGTGGGGGGCATGGGGTGGGTAGGAGGGGCATAGGTCTGATCTGAGGGGGCCTAAATGGGGTATGGGCATGGTTGACTTGGTAGGGTGTTAATTGGTGGGGGTGGGGGTGTAGATGTGGCTGATGGTGCTGTGGTCTGGATGTAGGTGCTCTCGGCGGGGGTCCTCTATGTGTAGGTCCGGGGGGGAGAGTGTCTCTCTTTCTCTCTCTCTCTTTCTCGCTCGCTCTCTCTATCAATTCAATTCAATTTAAGGGCTTTATTGGCATGGAAACTTATGTTAACATTGCCAAAGCAAGTGAAGTAGATAATAAACACAAGTGAAATAAACAATAAATATTAACAGTAAACATTACACTCAGAAGTTCCAAAAGAATAAAGACATTTCAAATGTCATATTATGTGCAAATAGTTCAATTACAAAAGGGAAAATAAATAAACATAAATAAGGTTTGTATTTACAATGGTGTTTGTTCTTCACTGGTTGCCCTTTTCTTGTGGCAACAGGTCACAAATCTTGCTGCTGTGATGACACACTGGTATTTCACCCAATAGATATGGGAGTTTATCAAAATTGGGTTTGTTTTCTAATTCTTTGTGGGTCTGTGTAATCTGAGGGAAATATGTTTCTCTAATATGGTCATACATTTGGCAGGAGGTTAGGAAGTGCAGCTCAGTTTCCACCTCATTTTGTGGGCTGTGTGCACATAGCCTGTCTTCTCTTGAGAGCCAGGTCTGCCTACGGCGGCCTTTCTCAATAGCAAGGCTATGCTCACTGAGTCTGTACATAGTCAAAGCTTTCCTTAAGTTTGGGTCAGTCACAGTGGTCATGTATTCTAGGGCCAAATAGCATTCTAGTTTGTTCTGTTTTTTTGTTAATTCTTTCCAATGTGTCAAGTCATTCTCTTTTTGTTTTCTCATGATTTGGTTGGTTGTGAGGGCTGTGAGCGGACCCCAGACCTCACAACCATAAAGGGCAATGGGTTCTATAACTGATTCAATTATTTTTAGCCAGATCCTAATTCGTATGTCAAATTTTATGTTCCTTTTGATGGCATAGAAGGCCCTTCTTGCTTTGTCTCGCAGATCGTTCACAACTTTGTGGAAGTTACCTGTGGTGCTGATGTTTAGGCCAAGGTATGTATAGTTTTTTGTGTGCTCTAGGGCAACGGTGTCTAGATGGAATTTGTATTTGTGGTCCTGGCAACTGGATCTTTTTTGGAACACCATTACTTTTCTCTTACTGAGATTTACTGTCAGGGCCCAGGTCTGACAGAATCTGTACAGAAGATCTAGGTGCTGCTGTAGGCCCTCCTTGGTTGGGGACAGAAGCACCAGATCATCAGCAAACAGTAAGTGGGTAGACCTCGCTTCCCCCTCCCCCTGCATCTACACTCCCTCTCTTCTTCTACCCCCTCCCTCCCTCCCACCTGCTCCCTCCTTCCATCTCTCCATCTCGCCCTCCATCTCTCTCTCTCTCTCTCTCTCTCTCTCTCTCTCTCTCTCTCTCTCTCTCTCTCTCTCTCTCTCTCTCTCTCTCTCTCTCTCTCTCTCTCTCTCTCTCTCTCTCTCTTTCTCTCTCTCATGGTCCTTCCTGTGTCTCTCCCCAGGGAGCTGTGTAGGGGAACCCGGGTAGAAGGGTGGGGTAGCTGGTAGAGGAGGGGGTAGCTGGGAGGGGATAGAGGAGGGGGGTAGCCAGGAGGGGGGTAGCTGGGAGTTGGGGACAGGAGGTGGGGGGTGGAGGAGGGGGTTAGCCGGAAGGTAGACCTCGCTTCCCCCTCCCCCTGCATCTACACCCTCTCCCTTACATTTACATTTACGTCATTTAGCAGACGCTCTTATCCAGAGCGACTTACAAATTGGTGCATTCACCTTATAGCTCCCTCCCTCCATCTCTCCCCTCCCTCCAACCTGCTCCCTCCCTCCATCTCTCCCCTCCCACCTGCTCCCTCTCTCCATCCCTCCATCTCTCCCTCCTTCCATCAGTGGATAATGCATTTCTATCAGCGATAGTCATTCATCTCTCTAGATATCACAGCCCTTCTTAGAGCATAATATAGAGTAACATGGATGATAGCCTACAATAATTCCTGTGGCGGGAAGACATGGTTGATGTTTACAGTGTATTTACTGTGACTGATTAACATATGCTGTTACTCACTCCCACACACAGCGTTTCTAGGCTTGATTCCCAAGCCAACACCTATGTGATGGTGAGGAGCTGTGGTTCTGTTTTTGGTGGCTGGTGTGTCATGTGAAGAGCAAGTGTGCCCCCTACTGGATACTGTGGGCTGTTCTACATTTACATTTTTAGATTTTAGTCTATTTTATCCAGAGTGATTTACAGTAGGGAGTGCATACATTTTCATACTGGTTCCCCGTGGGAATCGAACCCACAACCCTGAAGCTGCAAGCGCCATGCTCTACCAACTGAGCTACACAGGACCAACAGTCCTTTCCTTCTCAGTGGATCCAATTTTAGATGACCTAATAGGCGCTATCTCAATTCATCTTTCCGTGTGTCCTTGCATCCTATCTCATTGCCGCTCACCTCCTCCTCAGTCGTATCGGAGGAGAAGGTCTAATGTCCCTCCCCTCAGACCTCCTTCTTCTCCAATGCTTTTTGAGAAGGAGGCAAAGAGAGAGGATAGGAGGACTTGAGTAAGAGCCTCTGTCTCGGTCCCAGCTCGATTCAATCTGTATCACAGAGGTTCCGCTCTACAGCGCAGTTGAAATGTAAAGGTAATTTCCAATTGAGCGGACATATGCAATGTTAACCGTGAATGCAGTCTCCGCGAACACGGACACATTGTGATTGAATAGAACCCTAGATATAGAACACAATGTAAAACCTCCAATAATGTTTATCAGACTTTATCAGACTTTGTTGAAATTATTCAGCTTTATTCCATGAATGCAGATTTTCAGTTCACAATTTCATGCTCCAAATTAAATACCTCTCACAGTAAATATTAAAATATTCCATTTTCATAATGCAGTATCATCATCCAATATAAACCCTTATTTTGATTTATACAGATGTATATAAACAGTTTATTGTGTGCTATCTCTGACCAAACTGTCCTTCCAATTTGATTGATGTGGATTCTGCAGTCCTATTTCAAAACCAAAATGGTAACATGGCTTTTACTGAAGAGCCACCGTAAGCTGTTACACCTGGAGGTTTACATTCGGTGGCATAGCAAACTCCATTTCTGTTATCACCTGGACCTTTTCATGTTCATATTTCAGATGATCAATTCCTTGTTGTAGAAAATTAGAGCAGCCACTTCGCATACGGTGCATAGCCTACAATGCAGTTCAGAAATAATGTCCAGGATTGTGTGTAATTTACCACAACATAAACCAATGACGGAACACTGTCTTTTTTGTATTTTTCGTAGGTAGAAGGTCCTGTTTTATGATACTGTCCATCACAGGAGGTTGGTGGCACCTTAAATGGGGAGAACGGGCTCGTGGTAATGACTGGAGCGGGATCAGTGGAATGGTATCAAATACATCAAACACATGGTTTCCAGGTGTTTGATGCCATTCCATTTGCCATTATTATGAGCCATCCTCCCCTCAGCAGCCTCCACTAATGTATATGATGTTAAGGCACTTCTCGTGGTGTCTGGGTCCTCTCACACCCCCTCTAGGTTGAGGGGAAGGTCCTTGCATCTACAGGTCAACATGGAAACACCTCTTTTAATTACAATGTAATAACCAGAAACTCAACCCAAAAAATGACAGAAAACAAATATAGATCTTTTGCAATAATTTTGACGAACAAAAGTCAACAGGTATACCATATTTACACACAACTGGAGAATTATAAGGTTATATCTACAATGGAGTTATTGACATAGCCTTGTTCTGTAACATGTTCTCTACCTATAAAGTACTCAAAAAAAAATGTTGCTTTCACCATTCAAACCAATGAGGGTTCGGAACTTTATTATCAATTATCTCAGAATCATCTTTTTGCAGATAGAACCTTATAATTCTAAGGTCACGAATTGTCATATATATTCTAAAAACATATATTTTAACCCTGGAGTGAACATTGTTCTGTTCACACTGGTATTTTCAAATCGGAGCAAGACCTTTAATCTAATTCAAACCAGGGTAAAAATTTGAGAACATTGGTGTTGAGCTTGTGCAGAGATGAAATGGTTTAATATGACTAAATTACTTTGGTACCTCCTGTGTTGGGGAAACCCAGGTTGTTCAAGCTGAATCTGTTGCCTCTGCACACTGGTAGATACCGATACAACACACATTTAACAGTAGCCTTCCCTCTTTTTAATATCCTTTCTACACTATTGCACAGACTACCTACCTGAAACGTACTGTGCTGGCTCAGATATACAGTACCAGTCAAAAGTTTGGACACACCTACTCATTCCAGGGTTTTCTACATTGTAGAATAATAGTGAAGACATCAAAACTATGAAATAACACATATGGAATCATGTAGTAAACAAAAAAGTGTTAAACAATTAAAAATATATTTTATATTTGAGATTCTTCAAATAGCCACCCTGTGACGAGTACTGAGTATACGAAGAGGCAGGACGCAGACGCAGACATTAACAAGGTCAAGGTTTACTTAACAAAGAGAAAGAGAAATAACAAAGATAGAGTAAACGACACGAAGCTTAACAATCACACACAACATCCTCCAGAACAGTCCAGGGCTAAATAGGGGTGGTGATGAGATGATGAGGTGCAGGTGCACTGGAGGTGATTAGGGTGCGTTGGGTTTCCATTCCGGTGTTGTCGAGGTGGTGCGCTCAGACCGGTGGCTCAGTAGACCGGCGAATCAGAGCACCGGAGGGGAGCAACGGGAGGAGACGTGACAGTCCCCCCCTCCCCCCCGACACGTGGCTCCAGTCGCTGGACGTTGCCGGCCAGGAGGATGACCCCGAGGACGAGGAGCGGGTCGGTTAGGGCGGCGACGGTGGAAGTCCCAAATTAGGTTGGGGTCTAGATCGTCCCCAGCCGGAACCCAGCTCCTCTCCTCAGGACCATACCCCTCCCAGTCCACCAGGTAATGGAGCCGTCCCCCACGGAACCTGGAGTCCAGCAGGTCCCTCACCGCATATGCCGGACTCCCGTCAATGTCCAGGGGCGGAGGAGGCGTACCCCGGGGGAGAGACACATGAAAAGTGGGTGAGACACGGTAGTGAGTGGGAAGGAGCAGCCGGTATGATACCTCATTTATCCGCCGGAGGACCTTAAAACGGCCCCACAAACCGGAGGCTCAGTTTCTTGCAGGGAAGGTGGAGAGGGAGGTTTTTATGTGGACAGCCAGACACGATCCCCAGGCTGGAAAACAGGGGCCTCACTGCGGTGGCTTGGTCCTTCTGCCGACGAATGGCCCTCTGGAGATGGACATGGGCGGCGTCCCAGACCTGTCTGGCCCTGTAGAACCACTCGTTGACAGCGGGCGCATCATTCTGGCTGGGTGTCCAAGGGGCCAGGGCCGGCTGGTACCCCAGGATGCACTGGAAGGGAGTGAGCCCCGTGGAGGAGTGAACGAGGGAGTTCTGGGCATATTCTGCCCAGGGAAGAAACCTCGCCCACTCACCCTGCCGGTCCTGACAGTGGCAACGAAGAAACCTCCCCAGCTCCTGGTTCATGCGCTCCACCTGCCCATTCGACTGAGGCCTATACCCGGAAGTGAGGTTGGCCTTGGCCCCGATCTTCTCCAGGAAAGCCTTCCACACTCGGGAGGTGAATTGGGGGCCACGGTCTGAGACGATGTCCTCCGGAAGTCCATAATGCCAGAAGACCTGTTGGAACAGGACCTCAGCGACCTGGAGAGCAGAAGGAAGACCAGTTAGTGGCAAAAAACGGCATGATTTGTAGAACCGATCTACGACCACCATGACTGTGGTGAAGCTGTCAGAACGTGGAAGGTCGGTGACAAAGTCTATGGACAGGTGTGACCAAGGTCGCTGTGGCACTGGGAGAGGAACTAGTTTGCCTGCCGGGGCGTTCCGAGGGGTCTTCGTTTGGGCACATATGGAACAGGAGTTGACATAGCGGGAGACATCAGAAGCCAAGGTGGGCCACCAGTTTTTTTGGGCTAGAGAATGCAGGGTGCGCGTAATACCAGAGTGCCCTGCCATAAGGGTAGTGTGCGCCCAGATCAGCAGGCGGTCACAGACACTGGTGGGTACATACATGCGCCCTGGAGGGGCGTTGGCAGGTGCTTGGTCCTCCTGAGCCGCCAGGCGGATGTCTTCGTCCACATCCCAGACGACAGGTGCAACGATGAGAGACGAGGGCAGGATAGGACCCCCCAGATCCTTCCTTTCTCCGGTATGGTGCATCCTGGAGAGTGCATCGGCCTTCCTGGGGGGGATCCTGGGCGGTAGGACAGAATGAATTGGAAGCGAGTGAGAAATTGGGCCCACCTTGCTTGACGAGAGTTCAGGCGTTTCGCTGCCCGTATGTGCTCCAAATTCCGGTGGTCAGTAAGAATCCGGAATGGATGGACTGCGCCCTCCAGCCAGTGTCTCCATTCCTCCAGAGCGAGGACCGCCAGCAACAGCTCCCTGTTTTCAACTTCATAGTTCTTCTCTGCGGGGGTAGGCTTTTTAGAGAAAAAGGCACAGGGATACATTTGATCTGGCTTACCGTGCCGCTGGGAGAGGACCGCACCCACGCCCTCCTCCGATGCGTCCACCTCCAGGATGAAAGGACGAGATGGATCTGGGTGTTTTAGGATGGGCGCTGTGGTGAACCTCTCCTTCAGCCTCTTGAAGGCAACGTCAGCCTCAGGGTTCCAGGCCAGCTTCTGAGGCCCACCCTTAAGGAGCTGAAGGACCTGATGAAACGCCGGTAGAAATTTGCGAAGCCCAGGAAGCTCTGTAGGCCCTTGATGGTGGTAGGAACTGGCCATGACCTGACAGCGTCCGTCTTCACTCCTTCCATGAACACCCCCTGAGGACTGATCCGGTATCCCAGGAAGGAGATGGCCTGTTGGTGGAATTCGCATTTCTCCCCCTTCACCAACAGGCTGTGTTCCCGGAGGCGGAGTAGGACAGCTCGGACGTCCCTGACGTGCTCCTCGAACGTAGCCGAGTAGATCAGGATATCGTCGATGTACACCACCACCTGTCTACTCAGCATGTCCCGGAACACGTAATTGACGAAGGACTGGAACACAGAAGGTGCGTTGGCGAGGCCGTAGGGCATGAAGCAGTATTCATAGTGGCCTGAGGTAGTGCTGAATGCCATCTTCCACTCGTCTCCTTCCCGGATTCGGATCAGGTTGTAGGCACTCCTCAGGTCCAACTTGGTAAAGTACCGGGCCCCTCGTAGCTGCTCGATGGCCGACAGAACCAGAGGGAGGGGGGTACCGGTACTTGGTGGTGACTGTGTTCAGTCCCCTGTAGTCAATGCATGGTCTCAGTCCTTTGTCTTTTTTGGCCACGAAGAAGAAGCTGGCGGAGGCAGGAGAGGTAGAGCATCTGATGAACCTCTGTTTCAGGGTCTCCACCACATACTTCTCCATGGCCTCAGTCTCCGCCATGGAAAGGGGGTAAATGTGACTCTTCGGGGGGTGTTGTTCCTCCAGCAGGTCAATGGCGCAGTCCAAGGGCCTGTGAGGAGGGAGACACGTAGACTTTAATGAAGAGAAAACATCGGAGAGATCTGCGTACTCACGTGGAATATTGGGCTAGAGGGCGGACTCCACACTCTCCACTGACGTGGAACAGCAAACCACCGGCAGGTTTGTTGTTTTTAATCTTCAACATAGGAATGTTACCAAAAAGAATGTAATGAAACTGGTTACAATTGACGGAGTCACCCATGATTCACCAAATTATATTTTAAAGGAGGAAACAAAGTACTTTAAGCATATGTTTTCTTTTCAGTCGCCTCCATCTCCTCTAACTGAAGCTAATTGTATAGATTTTTTTTCTATTGATAATGTAAAATTAACAGCCATACAGAAAGACTCATGTGAAGGTGAAATTACAGAGGAGGAACTTCTGGATGCAATTAAAGACTTTAAGTCCGGGAAAACTCCAGGGTTGGATGGCATACCAGTCGAGGTATACCAAACCTTTTTTGATATACTAAGAGGACCGTTATTAGCATGTTTTAATCACTCATATGTAAATGGTAGATTATCTGACACTCAAGAAGAAGGTCTGATCTCATTATTACTGAAACAGGATACAAGTGGAAAATATAAAGATCCAGTCCATTAAAAAAATTGGAGGCCCCTTACACTTCAGTGTTGTGATGCAAAAATTCTAGCAAAATGTATAGCGCATAGAATTAAAAAGGTTTTGTCGGATATTATTCATTCTAATCAGACAGGTTTTTTACATTGACGATACATTGGAGATAATATAAGGCAAGTATTGGAAACAATAGAACAATATGGAAAATATGGGAAAACAGACCTGCTATTCATAGCAGACTTCGAAAAGGCATTTGATAAAGTACGACTGGGGTTTATATATAAATGCCTGGAGCGTTTCAATTTTGGAGAATCTCTTATAAAATGGGTCAAAATCATGTATGGTAACCCTAGGTGTAAAATAGTAAATAATGGCTATTTCTCAGAAAGTTTTAAACTGTCAAGAGGAGTGAAACAAGGTTGTCCACTATCGGCATATCTATTTATTGTGGCCATCGAGATGTTAGCTATTAAAATCAGATCCAATAATAATAATATCAGAGGATTAGAAATCCAGGGCTTAAAAACAAAGGTGTCATTGTACGCTGATGATTCATGTTTTCTTTTAAATCCACAACTAGAATCCCTCCACAGCCTCATAGAGGATCTAGATACATTTTCTAATCTCTCTGGATTACAACCAAATTATGACAAATGTACTATATTACGTATTGGATCACTAAAAAATACAATTTTTACATTACCATGTAGTTTACCAATAAAATGGTCTGATGGTGATGTGGATATACTCGGAATACATATCCCAAAGGAAATAAATGATCTCACTTCAATACATTTGAATAGAAAGTTAGCAAAAATAGATAAGATCTTGCTACCATGGAAAGGTAAATACCTGTCAATTTGTGGAAAAATCACCCTGATTAACTCTTTAGTATTATCCCAGTTTACCTATTTGCTTATGGTCTTGCCTACGCCTAGCGAACAGTTTTTTAAATTATATGAGAAAAAAATATTCAATTTTATTTGGAACGGCAAGCCAGACAAAATTAAAAGGGCCTATTTATATAATGAATATGAATTCGGAGGACAGAAATTATTAAATATTAAAGCATTAGACCTATCACTAAAAGCTTCAGTCATACAAAAGTTATACTTCAATCTGAACTGGTTCTCAAGCAAATTAGTAAGATTGTCTCACCCAATGTTCAAGAATGGCCTTTTTCCCTTTATTCAGATTACAACCACTCATTTTCAGTTATTTGAAAAGGAAATCATCTCCCAAATATCACTATTTCTAAAACAAGCCATAGAAAGTTGGTTGCAATTTCAATTTAATCCTCCAGAAACGACATAACAAATAATGCAACAAATATTGTGGTTAAATTCAAATATACTAATTGACAAAAAAACTTACTTTTTTGACAAAATGTTTAAAAAAGGTATAATCTTCGTAAATGATATCATCGGTAGGACTGGTGGAGTTATGTCGCACATGCAGCTAACAAAAACATATGGAAATGTCTGCTCTACCCAAAATTACAACCAAATAATTGCATCCTTACCGCAAAAATGGAATAGGAAAGTGGAAGGGGGAGAAAGTAGGGAACTTCTCTGTCGGCCTTGCATTAAAGAACATAATTGGTTAAGGAAAACTGTGATAAATAAAAAAGTATATCAGTTTAATTTAAGGACCAAAGGATTGACAGCCGTCCCATATAGATTGCAAAATAGTTGGGAAGAGATTTTTGACGTACCGATCCCATGGCATAGTGTTTATGAACGGACACGCAAAACGACACCGGATTCAAAAATTAGAATCTTTCAATTTAAATTATTATATACAATTCTTGCTACCAATAGAATGTCTTCCCAGCTCTGTAGATTTTGCTGTGAAGAGACAGAATCATTAGATCATTTGTTTTGGTTCTCCATTTGTAGCTTGTTTTTGGACACAGGTCCAGGAATGGCTAAAGGATTGCAATATTTACTTGGAGCTAACCTTGCAGATAGCATTACTGGGTGATCTGAAAAGTCATAGTCAATCGATCAATAATATAATAATACTTTTAGCAAAAATGTTTATTTTTAATTCACAATCTGTAGAAGCAATGAGAATAGAAAGGTTCAGAACTTTTGTAAAACATCACAGTACAGTTGAAATATAGAGTGGGGAGAACAAGTATTTGATACACTGCCGATTTTGCAGGTTTTCCTACTTACAAAGCATGTAGAGGTCTGTAATTTTTAAAAAATCCAGAAAATCACATTGCATGATTTTTAAGTAATTCATTTGCATTTTATTGCATGACATAAGTATTTGATACATCAGGAAAGCAGAACTTAATATTTGGTACAGAAACCTTTGTTTGCAATTACAGAGATCATACGTTTCCTCTAGGTCTTGACCAGGTTTGCACACACTGCAGCAGGGATTTTGGCCCACTCCTCAATACAGACCTTCTCCAGATCCTTCAGGTTTTGGGGCTGTCGCTGGGCAATACGGACTTTCAGCTCCCTGCAAAGATTTTCTATTGGGTTCAGGTCTGGAGACTGGCTAGGCCACTCCAGGACCTTGAGATGCTTCTTACGGAGCCACTCCTTAGTTGCCCTGGCTGTGTGTTTCGGGTCGTTGTCATTCTGGAAGACCCAGCCACGACCCATCTTCAATGCTCTTACTGAGGGCAGGAGGTTGTTGGACAACATCTCGCGATACATGGCCGCATCCATCCCCCCCTCAATACGGTGCAGTCGTCCTGTCCCCTTTGCAGAAAAGCATCCCCAAAGAATGATGTTTCCACCTCCATGCTTCACGGTTGGGATGGTGTTCTTGGGGTTGTACTCATCCTTCTTCTTCCTCCAAACACGGCAAGTGGAGTTTAGACCAAAAAGCTCTATTTTTGTCTCATCAGACCACATGACCTTCTCCCATTCCTCCTCTGGATCATCCAGATGGTCATTGGCAAACTTCAGACGGGCCTGGACATGCGCTGGCTTGAGCAGGGGGACCTTGCGTGCGCTGCAGGATTTTAATCCTGTGTGTTACTAATGGTTTTCTTTGAGACTGTGGTCCCAGCTCTCTTCAGGTCATTGACCAGGTCCTGCTGTGTAGTTCTGGGCTGATCCCTCACCTTTCTCATGATCATTGATGCCCCACGAGGTGAGATCTCGCGTGGAGCCCCAGACCGAGGGTGATTGACCGTCATCTTGAACTTCTTCCATTTTCTAATAATTGCGCCAACAGTTGTTGCCTTCTCACCAAGCTGCTTGCCTATTGTCCTGTAGCCCACCCCAGCCTTGTGCAGGTCTACAATTTTATCCCTGATGTCCTTACACAGCTCTCTGGTCTTGGCCATTGTGGAGAGGTTGGAGTCTGTTTGATTGAGTGTGTGGACAGGTGTCTTTTATACAGGTAACGAGTTCAAACAGGTTCAGTTAATACAGGTAATGAGTGGAGAACAGGAGGGCTTCTTAAAGAAAAACTAACAGGTCTGTGAGAGCCGGAATTCTTACTGGTTGGTAGGTGATCAAATACTTATGTCATGCAATAAAATGCAAATTAATTACTTAAAAATCATACAATGTGATTTTCTGGATTTTTGTTTTAGATTCCGTCTCTCACAGTTGAAGTGTACCTATGATAAAAATTACAGACCTCTACATGCTTTGTAAGTAGGAAAACCTGCAAAATCGGCAGTGTATCAAATACTTGTTCTCCCCACTGTATATGGCAAATATAAATCCTAAATGGATGGTGTTAAGAGATAGATGGGAGGTGTTGAAGGATGGGACTAATAACAACAAATAATAACAAGATAACTAATAATGTAAGCATACTGTGTCCATATTAAGTATATAGGTTGTATGTTGGGACCTTTTGGGAAAGAGCACAGTTAGAAAGATATGGCATATAGAAGCAAACCGGATGGACATCATGAAAATGATCGGAGAGGTTGAGAGTAGAAGTAGTTCAGGAGCAAAAACAAATAAAATAGAATTATTGTAAAATTGACTGTGTCCATAAAATGTAGATAGTAAGTATAAGCTGGAAGTAGAGGCCTAAGCATTGTTGTTCACTAATTTACCCCAAGTAGGGAAAGGATGGCGGGGTTGAAAAGTAATAAAGGGGAGTATATATATAAAAAACATGGGGGATTGGAAGTGATGCAGACAATTACATTGATGGAAGTTACAATCTATCTGCAATATTAAGCTGATCTACCCCCAAAAGAAAAGAAAAAAATAAACCACCGGCAGGCAGGTCTTCCGGCATGAGGTGGACCAGGCTGTGATCCTATTGGTGCTCCAATTGATGGTGGGGTTGTGTAGTCTGAGCCAGGGCAATCCCAAGATGATCCGGTGAAGGGGTGACATGACAATGTGGAATGACAGCTCCTCATGGTGCTTCGGTAGTGTGGGAATGGTGATGGTGATGGAGAGAGTGACGTGCGTAATGGTGCCTGATCCAAGGGGTTTATTGTCCAGTGAGGTGACGTGTAGCGGAGATGGCAGTGGCACGGTGGGAAGTGGAAGAGAAGGAATAACCAGTCACCGTTATGGGAACTAAAAACAATGGTTTGGTGATACTCATGGAGTCGGACGGGAGTTATACCACCTAGATAGGGAGCCGCCAGGAGATCTGTGGTCCGTGGTGGTGTAGGGGGTGCTGCCCACCTCCATGGGTGAGGACTCGGAAGCAAGGCGGCTTCCATAGCTCAGATGGGGTGAGCGTTGAGGCTCCGGAAGGTGTTGGGAACACCGTCTCTCTCTCAACATGTCGTAAAGACGGATGGACGTGGTGATGAGGGTATCAAGGTCCAGCTCGTCGTCCCAACATGCGAGTTCCGTCTTGATGTCCTCCCGTAAGCCTCTCCTGAAGACCGTGCGCAGAGCACGCTCATTCCAGCCGGAAGACGCCGCCGCCACCATGCGAAAGCTCAGAGCGTACTCGGACGCGGGCCCCTCTCGCTGTTGTAGATGGAGGAGATGCTCACCCCCGTCCTTTCCCTCTATGGGATGATCAAACACCGCCCTGAACCGAGCGAGGAAGGTAGGGTAGGGAAGCGCCACTGCCTCCTCTTCTTCCCAGACTGCCGCGGCCCAATCCAGCACCTTTCCTTTAAGTAGCGAAATCACCAACGCTATCCTGGCTTGGTCAGATGGATATGCCCCAGGCTGACGTGCCAGATAAAGTGAAACCTGTAGCAGGAAGCCGCTACATTTAGTAGTTTTACCGTCATAGCGCTCCGGTAGGGCGAGGGTTCCCGAAGAAGTGGGTGATAGCACGGGAACAGGTGGATTGGGGGCACTCACCGCTCCCTGAGGTGGAACCGGAGCGCTGGGCAGATTATGCAGAGTTTGGAGCACTTCCTGCATGGTGCCGTTCAACTGGGCAAGCTGCTGCTGGTGCTGGTCCAGGCACTGGGAAACTCCTGCTGCATCCATTTTCATTTGGTGTGTGATTCTGTGACGAGTACTGAGTATACGAAGAGGCAGGACGCAGACGCAGGAATTAACAAGTTCAAGGTTTACTTAACAAAGAGAAATAACAAACATAGAGTAATTGACACGAAGCTAAACAATCACACACAACATCATACAGAACAGTCCAGGGCTAAATAGGGGTGGTGATGAGATGATGAGGTGCAGGTGCGCTGGAGATGATTAGGGTGCGTTGGGTTTCCATTCCGGTGTTGCCGAGGTGGTGTGCTCAGACCGGTAGCTCAGTAGACCGGCGAATCAGAGCGCTGGAGGGGAGGAACGGGAGGAGATGTGACACACCCTTTGCCTTGATGACAGCTTTGCACACTCTTGGCATTCTCTCAACCAGCTTCATGAGGTAGTCACCTGGAATGCATTTCAATTAACAGGTGTGCCTTTTATTGCCTTTAATTTATTTCCTTCTTAATGCGTTTGATCCAATCAGTTGTGTTGTGACAAGGTAGGGGTTGTATACAGAAGATAGCCCTATTTGGTAAAAGACCAAATTCATATTATGGCAAGAACAGCTCAAGTAAGCAAAGAGAAGCGACCGTCCATCATTACTTTAAGACATGAAGGTCATTCAATCCGGAAAATGTAAATAACTTTTAAAGTTTCTTCAAGTGCAGTCGCAAAAACCATCAAGCGCTATGATGAAACTGGCTCTCAGGAATGGAAGACCCAGAGTTACCTCTGCTGCAGAGGATAAGTTCATTAGAGTTAACAGCCTCAGAAATTGCAGCCCAAATAAATGCTTCACAGAGTTCAAGTAACAGACACATCTCAACATCAACTGTTCAGAGGAGACTGTGTGAATCAGACTAAGAAACCACTACTAAAGGACACCAATAATAAGAAGAGACCTGCTTGGGCCAAGAAACACGAGCAATGGACATTAGACTGGTGGAAATTTGTCCTTTGGTCTGGAGTCCAAATTTGAGATTTTGGGTTCCAACCGCCGTGTCTTTGTGAGACGCGGTGTGGGTGAACGGATGATCTCTGCATGTGTATTTCCCACCGTAAAGCATGGAGGAGGAGGTGTTATGATGTGGGGGTGCTTTGCTGGTGACACTGTGATTTATTTAGAATTCAAGGCACACTTAACCAGCATGGCTACCACAGCATTCTACAGCAATACGCCATCCCATCGGGTTTGGGATTTGTGGGACTATCATTTGTTTTTCAACAGGATAATGACCCAACACATCTCCAGGCTGTGTAAGGGCTATTTTACCAAGAAGGAGAGTGATGGAGTGCTGCATCAGAAGACTGGCCTCCACAAACCCCTGACCTCAATCCAATTGAGATGGTTTGGGATGAGTCGGACCGCAGAGTGAAGGAAAAGCAGCCAACAAGTGCTCAGCATATGTGGGAACTCCTTCAAGACTGTTGGAAAAGCATTCCAGGTGAAGCTGGTTGAGAGAATACCAAGAGTGTGCAAAGCTGTCATCAAGGCAAAGGGTGGCTATTTGAAGAATCTCAAATATAAAATATATTTTCATTTGTTTAACACTTTTTTGTTTACTACATGATTCCATATGTGTTATTTCATAGTTTTGATGTCTTCACTATTATTCTACAATGTAAAAAATAGCTAAAATAAAGAAAAACCCTTGAATGAGTAGGTGTGTCCAAATGTTTGACTGGTAGTGTAATGATCTTCATCATTGTCCTACCTAGAACACATCTAGAATGTTCCAACAACTACGGTGGATGCGTAAACAAATCAGTGGTTTGAAAAGTGTATAAGGTCAGTCACATCATCAACAGCTAGCCTGCTTTACGATACCCTGATCCTGACTGGAATGTTAATCTGCGTTGTGCTACTAGCAAAATGTCAGTGCCCTTACCTCTCTCGTTTGGTGCTGGCCAGCCACTGTACGAAGTCTTTAGCCTTGATCTTGTCCAGGTAGTGGGTGTAGTCATTAGTGAAAGTTCCATCTGAATGCCTTTTGAAGCTGTTGATGCCATTCTGTTCTTTCTCCAGCTCATATGTACGCCACCTGGGAGAAACATGGCGTGATGAGGGGCCACAGGGTTTAGTATCCTTATGATGTGCATGTTAATAATTACTTTAATAATTACAAAATCCTGATTGAAAAATCTTCTGTTTTAAAATCTCCAAAATGGACTCTATTCAATTGCAATTTCAATTTACTCCCTGGACTGACTGGATTTACTTTTATTCAGTAATTTCAATTTAACAAGGTAACTAACTTGATAAGATAAGATAGATAAGATAAGAGAGATAAGATAGATAATATCAGATCAGATAAGATAAGATAAGATAGATAAGCATTGAGAGTAGCCTAAGGTGTTACCCTGACTGGCTGGCTAAGGCTTTGTCCTCCAGCACCGTCTCATCAGAACCAGGACAGAGCAACAGGAGCAACAGACACCACACTGAACCACACATCCCTGGGTCTGGGTCTGGGTCAGGTCAGGTCCCCTCACTGGAGAAACAGGGAGAAGAGCAAGAGAACATTAACCTAGACTGAGTCTTGAAGACTTGTGTTGGCTCCCCAAGCGAATGCGTAGGCTTTATCTCAGTGGGCTAACACAGTCTTGTGGCTCGCAGAAGAGCCGAATTCAAACCCAGTCGATCAAACAAACATGCAGTCAATGGATGAGTTTTAAAACTGACCTTTTAGAATGTGCAGCAGCAGAAGTGTTGATGCTGGTCCTTGGATGTCTTCCTCCAGCCTATGTTGCTTGGGCGCATGCAAGAGGAACTGCTGGGAGCTGAAGCCTATTGTAGCCAACACACACTACCTAAAACACTATCTGGGAGAGAGAGGTACACTGCACACTACTGCAGCGTCAAGACGCTTTGAGAGACAGGGGCTTCTTCTCACAAACCACTGGAGATCTGTCATCATCCCTGTCACTTTATAAGGAGACCAGGTGTCTTCCTGTGACAGTTAGGTCATCTCCCACGCTGTTGGATCCACAAGGGGCTCTCTTAACACTGTCCGAAGAATATCTCTTTCTCTCTCTCTCTCTTTCTCTCCCTCTCTCATTATAGTAGTCCACATGATGCTCTGGAGACCCTCTCGCTCTCTGTCTCTCTCTCTCTTTCTATCGCTCTTGTTCTCCCCTCTCATTATGGTGGAAGTTATTGAGTCATTGGAACCTGTTTGAGGTGACCTCTCCATACAGGTCAATGAGTCAGAGTCAGTGACGACTGTCTCTCATACAGCAGGTGTGAACATGGCACGAAGAGATAGAGATGGATAGAGGACGCACTTGCCGCAAAGCCTCTTTTAGCATGGGCAGCACCATTTGGGCTTCCTCCATTTTAAAGTAGTCAACTTGGTGGGATTTGCTATGGGTTAAGGAGGGATCACAGAATTCAATTCAGATCACCAGGAGGGATCATCCAATGAATTATACAGAATTATGGCAGTAAATCACCAACCTGGCTTTATACCTGTTCAGACGACACACTCCAGGTGGTGGTATGCACAATTTCTGTTTGTTTACAAACTGCCAATAGAAGTGAACAGTTAAAATGGAGATGGCGTTCATTATGCTGTCACAGAAGCTGTCATAACAAAGATAGGTGTGTCCTCTTTCCCATCTCTATGTTGACTCCATCAGCTATAGAGTTTGAGTAAGCATCCAACTGTAGGTTTAGAGAAGATTATAGTTAAAACCTTTAAATGTTACAATAGTCTCTTCTGACATACGTTAACATTTTATAAATGTCAAACTAAGTAGCTAGATTTTTGTGCAAGGGGGCGCGTCGGGGGGCGCTGTGAGAGTTATTTAAGATACTCTTCAAAGAGGGAGGGTTTCAGACGTTTTCGAAAGAGGGGCAGGAACTCCGCTGTCCTGACTTTAGGGGGAAGCTTGTTCCACCATTCAGGACAGAGAAGAGCTTTGACTGGGCTGAGCAGGAGCTGCCTTCCTGTAGGTCCGGGAGGGCCAAGAGACCAGAGGTGGCACAACTGAGTGCTCGGGTTGGGATGTAGGGTTTGAGCATAGCCTAAAGGTAAGGAGGCACAGTTCCCCTTGCAGGTCCGTAGGCAAGCACCAGGGTCTTGAAGATGATGCGAAGCCATTGGAGTGTGCAGAGGAGTGGGGTGACATGGGAGAACTTAGGAAGATTGCACACCAGGCGGGCTGCAGCATTCTGGATAAGTTGCAGGGTATTGTAGGCACAAGCGGGGAGCCCAGCTAACAGAGAGTTGCAGTAGTCTAGACGGGAGACGACAAGTGCCTGGATTAGGACCTGCGCCACTTCCTGTGTGAGGAAAGGTCGTACTCTATGGACGTTGTAGAGCATGAACTTGCAGGAGCAAGTCCCTGTGTTGATGTTTGCAGAGAACCACAGGGTGTTGTCCAGGGTCACGCCAAGGTTCTTTGCACTCTGGGAGGGGGACACCGTGGAATTTTCAACCGTGATGGAGAGGTCTTGGAGCAGTTTGAGCTTGAGGTGGTGGGCCGACATCCAAGCTGAGATGTCTACCAGGCATGCAGAGATGTGTGTCGCCACCTGGGTGTCAGAAGGGGGAAGGAGAAGAGTAGTTGAGTGTCGTCCTCATAACAATGATAGGAGAGACCATGTGAGGATATGACGGAGCAGAGTGACTTTGTGTAAAGAGGAGAGGGCCTAGAACCGAGCCCTGGGGGACATCAGTAGTGACAGCACGTGGTGCAGATACAGATCCTCTCCACGCCACCTGGTAGGAGTGACCTGCCAGGTAGGATGCAATCCAGTAGTGTGCAGAGCCTGAGACGGCCAAACCTGAGAGGGTGGAAAGGAGATTCTGATGGTTCACAATAATGCCTTGCAATCTGGAGGGTGGCCTTTTGCATCCCCCCAATGGTCCAAATGTGGAATCTGTACCCATACCGATGTCATTGGCAGTAATGGTTTGAGAACATTTCAAGATTTGAAAGACACACACATTACCAGGCAACTCCTATTTTCTATATTTACAATTTAGGTCAGCTATTCTGGCCTATGGAGGCCCTTGGGAAACCCAACTACCAAACCATCCAATGATGGGATTTATAAATAGATTATCTGGGCTTCCGAAAGGACTGATCTCTATAATATACAGTATACTGAACAAAAATATAAACGCAACAATTTCAAAGATTTTACTGAGTTACAGTTCATATAAGGAAATCAGTCAATTGAAATAAATTCATTAGGCCCTAATCTATGGATTTCACATGACTGGGATTACAGATATGCATCTGTTGATCACAGATACCTTTAAAAAAAGGTAGGGGCGTGGATCAGAAAACGAGTCAGTATCTGGTGTGACTACCATTTGCCTCATGCAGCGAGACACATCTCCTTCGCATAGAGTTGATCAGGCTGTTGATTGTGGCCTGTGGAATGTTGTCCCACTCCTCCTCAATGGCTGTACGAAATTGCTGGAAATTGGCGGGAACTGGAACACACTGTTGTACACGTCGATCCAGAGCATCCCAAATGCTCAATGAGTGACATGTCTGGTGAGTATGCAGGCCATGGAAGAACTGGGACATTTTCAGCTTCCAGGAATTGTGTACAGATCCTTGCGACATGGCGATGAAACATGAGTTGATGGCGGCGGATGAATGGCACGGCAATGTGCCTCAGGATCTCGCCACGGTATCTCTGTGCATTCAAATTGCCATCAATAAAATGCAATTGTGTTCGTTGTCAGTAGCTTATGCCTGCTGTCGCTTAGAGTAGGCCAGAAGGCTAAACTGAAAGACCTAACCTCTATCAAATAAACCGATGGCGGGGCCGCAAAAGTACTTCTGTGCAAGGGTGTTTATTTATATTGTGATTCCGGAAGAAAAACAGTATACATTATGGGACTGCTAAAACAGTGTTGCCCCATCAACAGCTCAATCAAACCGGTCCCCCTCTGGTCCTCTGTAGCTCAGCTGGTAGAGCACGGCTGGTAGAGCACGGCGCTTGTAACGCCAGGGTAGTGGGTTCAATCCCCGGGACCACCCATACACAAAAATGTATGCACGCATGACTGTAAGTCGCTTTGGATAAAAGCGTCTGCTAAATGGCATATTATATTATTATATTATTATTA
This sequence comes from Coregonus clupeaformis, assembly GCF_020615455.1. NCBI lineage: Eukaryota > Metazoa > Chordata > Actinopteri > Salmoniformes > Salmonidae > Coregonus > Coregonus clupeaformis. Next base: position 53,770,456 of record NC_059215.1, read on the forward strand.
TATTATTATATTATTATTATATTATTGAACTGAAAGAGAGGCTCCTTTTGTAGGGGAAGCCCCTCCCATCAGAACATACCAAACTCTTTAATTAATTAAGCAATTACCAACATCAAAGCCTACATTTTCCACTCAGCTAAACATATCATGAATTATATTCATTGAACCTTTGCAATCGGTTTATCATAATACAATATAACACAATATAACACATTTACAGAATCCCATCACCCTTTGATAACAGGTGGCGATGGGGTGAGGTTGTGTTTCTCTAAGCGGGAGGTAAGCTTGGCTTATTCTTTATATGGTGTTGAGTAAAGCTTAAACCATTTAGATTGTAGGTAGGTATTGTAGTTAGGTATTGTAGGTAGTTTATCTAGGTTGTTATTGTAGGGAATTATTGTAGGTAAGTATTGTATTCGGCTGAGCCCGATGAAGCACGAGGCTAGCTAACCCACTACCTGGACCAATAAAGCTAGCTAGCGGGTAGCTACTGGTAACAGCTGGTTAGTTGTTTCCAATGTTATTTCACGCTTAAGAGTACCTGTAATTATGCCAGCTAGCTACCTACCATTCAGCTGTTTTTCTAACCTCATTATCTGAAGTGTTAACGTTAGGTAGTTAGTAGCTACTGTACTCGAAATGTAGCTACCTTGTTGCTACCTGGATCGCTAACTAAACAATAGCTGGAACGACCTAGCTGTAATGTTTGGAGACACTTTCTCTCTGTTGGGACAGACGCGAACTGGCTAAATCGATTCAGTAGCTAGCTTTACACTTAACTAACTAACAGTAGCTACTAAGGGTAAGTTATAACCTACATTTATTTTAATTTTATTTTTACATACTGGTAACCAGAGTCGTTCAAAAGGAATTCAAGACATGGGTGACTAGTTAACGTTAGTTTGGCTATCTCTGTGTGTTTCATACCGTGGGAGGAGGGGTTGGTTCGTTGACGGAGAACAATGGCTAGCTAATATGCTAACTATTCTAGCTAGCTAACTAACTGGCTGAATAAGTTGACGACGTACTCACTCAAACTGTCAAAACTAACCCCAAAACTTCACACAACGTTAGACACGGACACAAATGATCTGTTTAGCGTGTTTACACACTATTGGTAGTTTGTTGTAACCGAGTATTGGTGCTAAACCGTGTTATTGGAAGCTAGCATGCTAGTTAGCTATGGCGTCATAGGATACGGTGCCCTGGGCGGTTTTCACGGAGAATACTGCACCAAGTTAGCTAGCTGTTAGAGTCTATTCCTAGAAAACATTGAACCGCTGTAGTTTACAACAATTATAATTTCTAAAGTGGAAGTTGGGAGAGTTATATTTGAGTTTCAGTGAAATGTAAGTGAGGGAGGCCCCGCTCTCTCGCTTTCCCAGATGTTTAGTTAATTTCATTCCGATCTCCTTGGCATTATTGTAGCCTTTTCTGTAGCCTGTCAACTATGTGTCTGTCTATCCCTGTTCTCTCCTCCCTGCACAGGCCATACAAACGCTTCACACCGCGTGGCTGCTGACACTCTAATCTGGTGGTCCCTGCGCGCACGACCCACGTGGAGTTCCAGGTCTCCGGCAGCCTCTGGAATTGCCGTTCTGCGGCCAACAAGGCAGAGTTCATCTCAGCCTATGCTACCCTTCAGTCCCTCGACTTCTTGGCGCTGACGGAAACATGGATTACTACAGAAAACACTGCTACTCCTACTGCTCTTCCCTCGTCTGATCATGTGTTCTCGCATACCCCGAGAGCATCTGGTCAGCGGGGTGGTGGCACAGGAATCCTCATCTCTCCCAAGTGGACATTCTCAATTTTTCCCCTGACCCATCTGTCTATCTCCTCATTTGAATTCCATGCTGTCACAGTCACTAGCCCATTCAAGCTTAACATCCTTATCATTTATCGCCCTCCAGGTTCCCTTGGAGAGTTCATCAATGAGCTTGACTGTCACGAGTTACAAAGCCAGAACCCAGAAGCAGACCAGGACAAGGTAAGTTGAAACGAAGGTGAGTGTTTATTTACAAGTTCAAGAGTGATGCTGAATAATCCAGGGAACAGAGCGGGGCGGCGTTGATTAGTTGTTGGGGGTGCAGTGGTTGATTCAATCATGGCTCGGCAGCCGCCGACCACCAGGCAGAGGTTGGATGAAGGTTCCGGACGAGTGACTGCAGATGGAACAAAACGGAGGTAAGTAAACAATAAATCAACAAGGTGCAAAACAACAAAACTAACGCTAGAAGCTCTACGACTGATACTCTGGTAAACCTACTGTTCATGGCTAACGATCCGGCAGGGAATGGATGTTAGGCCAGAGCCTAAGAAGGGTGATGATCAGGACCAGGTGTGCAGATTGCTGATGGGATGCAGGTGCGGAAATCAAGAGAGCTCCCCGGAGCGTTCCAGAACCCTCGGGAAACTGGAGATCACGAGCAGAAAAACTAGTCCACAGACAGGACCCGACTCAGACTGCCGGGATCGTTACAGTACCCCCCCTCCGACGAACGCCACCGGGCGGACTCCCCGGAGCGCCAGGATGGAGGCGGTAGAAGTCACGGATGAGGTCAGCATCTAGGATCTGTCGCCGCGGAATCCAACTCCTCTCTTCAGGACCATACCCCTCCCAGTCCACGAGATACTGGAAACCCCGGCCCCGCCGTCTGGAATCCAAGATCGTCGCACCGTGTAGGCAGGACCACCTCCGATCATCCGAGGAGGAGGAGGAGGAGGCGGAGGAGGCAACAGAGGACTGAGGAAAACAGGCTTGAGGCAGGAGACATGAAAGGTGGGATGGACTCTGAGCGTCCTCGGGAGTTTGAGTCGAACTGCCACCGGATTGATCACCTTCTCCACCACAAACGGACCAATGAACTTCGGTAACAACTTCCTAGACTCAGTCCGTAAGGAAGATCCCCGTGTGGCCAACCAGACCCTATCTCCGATGGTATAGGTGGGAGCGGGGATCCGGCGACGATTCGCCTGGAGCTGATACCGGTCCGAAACTCTAAGGGAGTGCCTTTCTGGCCCGATGCCAGGTCCGGTGGCAACGACGAATATGGGCCTGAACAGAAGGCACTGAGAGCTCCTTCTCCTGAGAAGGGAACAAGGGAGGTTGGTAGCCATACAGGCACTGGAAGGGAGACATCCCAGTGGCAGATGTAGGGAGAGTATTGTGGGCATACTCAACCCAAGGCAACTGAGAGACCCAGGAGGTGGGGTTGGAAGAGGCCAGGCAGCGTAGCGTGGATTCCATCTTCTGGTTGGCTCTCTCCGCCTGACCATTAGATTGGGGGTGAAAACCAGATGTGAGACTGACTGTAGCTCCAATGGCCAAACAGAAGGACTTCCAGACAGCAGAGGTAAACTGAGGGCCACGGTCGGAAACGATATCACTGGGCAAACCGTGGACCCTGAAAACCTCCCTAACCAGGATCTCGGACGTCTCCGAGGCAGAGGGAAGCTTGGCAATTGGCACAAAGTGGGCGAACTTGCTGAATCTGTCCACGATAGTCAGAACGACCGTGTTCCCCTCAGAAGCGGGCAACCCAGTGACAAAGTCCAGGGCCAGATGCGACCATGGTCGCCGGGGAATAGGAAGGGGGTGAAGTAGTCCAGAGCTGGGCCGATTGGTACTCTTATTCTGCGCACACACTGGACAGGCAGCAACATAACCCGAGTATCCTCGGCCATGGCAGGCCACCAAAAACGTCTGCGAAGGCGCCATCGTCCGAGCCACGCCAGGGTGACAAGCCATCTTGCTGGCGTGGGACCATTTGAGGACCGCAGGACGAACCGACTCAGGCACAAACAACCGACCGGGTGGACCGTTACCGGGACCGGGCTGCGTCCGAAGGGCCGCCATCACCTCCTCTCAATCTTCCACCTAACAGCTCCCACCGACGCAGTTCCGGGGGAGAATTGTCTCGGTCTTGGACCCACTCTCCTCCGTCTTGGAGAACATCCGAGACAAGGCGTCCGCCTTGCCGTTCTTAGATCCAGGTCGGAACGTCAGGGAAAAATTGAATCGTCCGAAAACAACGACCACCTGGCCTGACGGGAGTTGAGACGTCTAGCCGATTGCACGTAAGCAAGATTCTTGTGGTCAGTCCAGACCATAAACGGTTGCTCCGCCCCCTCCAACCAGTGGCGCCACTCCTCCAAGGCAAGTTTCACCGCGAGAAGCTCCCGGTTACCCACATCGTAATTCCTCTCCGCAGGCGAAAGGCGACGAGAGTAGTAGGCGCAGGGATGGAGTTTACTGTCCGTGGAGCATCGCTGCGACAGGATGGCGCCAACTCCCACATCAGACGCGTCCACTTCAACGACTGAACTGACGGGCCGTGTCCGGTTGAGAGAGAATCGGTGCGTTGGTGAATCGCCTCTTCAAATCCAGAAACGCTCGATCCGCCTCCGGTTTCCACTTGAAGCTCCTGATACTGGAAGTCAAGGCAGTTAACGGAGCGGCCACACGGCTGTAATCCCGGATGAATCTGCGGTAGAAATTCGCAAACCCCAAAAATCTCTGGAGCTGCAATCTCGTACGGGCTGGGCCCATTCCAGAACCGCTCTAACCTTCTCCTGGTCCATCCTAATCTCTCCCCTGGAGATGATGTACCCGAGAAAGGATGTCGTGTGGGCGTGAAACTCGCACTTCTCGGCCTTCACGAACAGGCGATTCTCCAACAATCGCTGCAGAACCTGCCGGACATGCTGGACGTGGTCGGAAGGTTCCTTCGAGAAGATCAGAATGTCATCCAGATAAACAAACACAAAGAGACCGATCATGTCTCTCAGGACGTCGTTCACCATACTCTGGAATACCGCTGGGCATTGGTCAGTCCAAACGGCATCACCTGATACTCAAGTGACCCATCGGTGTATTGAAACCCGTCAACCACTCGTCTCCCTCTCTGATCCGGGACCATGTGATACGCATTGCGTAGGTCTAGCTTGGTGAACACCGTAGCACCCTGTAAGGAGTCGAAGGCAGAACTCATCAAGGGCAGGGGATACTTGTTCTTGACCGTGATGTCATTCAACCCCCGATAATCAATACACGGTCGAAGAGAGCCATCCTTCTTACCCACAAAGAAGAATCCTGCCCCCAGGGGGTGATGACCGAGGGACGAACGAGACCAGCAGCTAGGGACTCCTTGATGTAGGTCTCCAAAGCCTCACGTTCAGGGCGGGAGATACTGTATAACCTTCCCCTTGGGGTAGACAGCTCCAGGGAACAGGTTGATGGCACAATCATATGGTCGGTGGGGAGGGAGTGACAGAGCCTTCTGCTTACTGAACACTTCCCCCAAATCGTGATATGTCTCGGGAACCAGGGACAAATCTGGGGGTTTAGCCTCAATCACCTGACTGGGAACCGAATGGGGACAGGCAGTCTTGAGACAGTTAGCATGACAATCAAGGCTCCAACTCGTTACCTTGCCCGTCACCCAATCGAACGTGGGATTGTGTTCCTTCAGCCAGGGGTATCCAAGGACCAGAGGAACATGGGAAGACGGCAGAATGAAGAATGAAATCATCTCCGAATGATTCCCCGACAACAGCATCTTAACCGGTTCAGTCCTCATCGTGATACGTGCCAGCCTACCGCCGTTCAGAGTGGTCGCTTCAATGGCTTCCGGCAATTGCTCCTTGGAAAGCCCCAGCTGTTCCACCAACTTCGGCATCAAGAAAGCTTCCATCGGCACCTGAATCGATAAAGCGTTAATCGCTAAGCTCTGATTCCTGTTCACAAGGGTAGCCGGGAAACGGGGTCTGACAGAGGTATTGAGAGGTCGAAACTGGCTCGCTAAAAGTCCTCCCAACTTTAGCGAGCCGCGCAGTTTGACGACCGCCGGGAACAGGTGGCGAGGTAATGTCCCGAACCACCACAGTAGAGGCAACAGTTAGTCCTACGTCTGAGTTGGCGCGGAAATCAAGAGAGCTCCCCGGAGCGTTCCAGAACCCTCGGGAAACTGGAGATCACGAGCAGAAAAACTAGTCCACAGACAGGACCCGACTCAGACTGCCGGGATCGTTACATTGACGCCTTGATAAGTTCCTTTCCTGAGGATGTCTCACCCCTCACAGTTCTGGGTGACTTTAACCTCCCTACGTCTGCCTTTAACTCATTTCTCTCTGCCTTTCTTTCCACTTCTTTCCTCTTTTGACCTCACCCTCTCACCGTCCCCCCCTACTCACAAGGCAGGCAATATGCTTGACCTCATCTTTACTAGATGCTGTTCTTCTACTAATCTCACTGCAACTCCCCTCCAAGTCTCCGACCACTACTTTGTATCCTTTTCTCTCTCGCTCTCCTCCAACACTACTCACTCTGCCCCTACTCAGATGGTAATGTGCCGTCGCAACCTTCGCTCTCTCTCTCCCGCTACTCTCTCCTCTTCCATCCTATCATCTCTTCCCTCTGCTAAATCCTTCTCCCTCCGATGTCCTGATTCTGCCTCCTCAACCCTCCTCTCCTCCTTTTCTGCATCTTTTGACTCTCTCTGTCCCCTATCCTCCCGGCCGGCTCGGTCCTCCCCTCCTGCTCCGTGGCTTGACGACTCATTGCGAGCTCACAGAACAGGGCTCCGGGCAGCCGAGCGGAAATGGAGGAAATCTAGACTCCCTGCGGACCTGTCATCTTTTCACTCCCTCCTCTCTACATTCTCTTCCTCTGTTTCTGCTGCTAAAGCCACTTTCTACCACTCTAAATTTCAAGCCTCTTCCTCTAACCCTAGGAAGCTCTTTTCCACCTTCTCCTCCCTGCTGAATCCTCCTCCTCCTCCCCCTCCTTCCCTCTCTGTGGATGACTTCGTCAACCATTTTGAAAAGAAGGTTGACGTCATCCGATCCTCATTTATTAGGTCAAATGACACCGCTGGTCCTGCTCACACTGCCCTACCCTATGCTTTGACTTATTTCTGAAATCTTGCGACTTGTGATGGCCGGCCGCCCAACAACCTGCCCACTTGACCCTATCCCCTCCTCTCTTCTCCAGACCATTTCCGGAGACCTTCTCCCTTAACTCACCTCGCTCATCAACTCATCCTTGACCGCTGGCTATGTCCCTTCCGTCTTCAAGAGAGCGAGAGTTGCACCCCTCCTCAATAAACCTACACTCAATCAGGTTTCAAGACTGGTCATTCAACTGAGACTGCTCTTCTCTGTGTCACGGAGGCTCTCCACATTGCTAAAGCTAACTCTCTCTCCTCTGCTCTTATCCTTCTAGACCTACAGTGAGGGAAAAAAGTATTTGATCCCCTGCTGATTTTGTATGTTTGCCCACTGACAAAGAAATGATCAGTCTATAATTTTAATGGTAGGTTTATTTGAACAGTGAGAGACAGAATAACAACAAAAAAATCCAGAAAAACGCATTTCAAAAATGTTATAAATTGATTTGCATTTTAATGAGGGAAATAAGTATTTGACCCCTCTTCATAACATGACTTAGTACTTGGTGGCAAAACCCTTGTTGGCAATCACGGAGGTCAGACGTTTCTTGTAGTTGGCCACCATGTTTGCACACATCTCAGGAGGGATTTTGTCCCACTCCTCTTTGCAGATCTTCTCCAAGTCATTAAGGTTTCGAGGTTGACGTTTGGCAACAAAAACCTTCAGCTCCTTCCACAGATTTTCTATGGGATTAAGGTCTGGAGACTGGCTAGGCCACTCCAGGACCTTAATGTGCTTCTTCTTGAGCCACTCCTTTGTTGCCTTGGCTGTGTGTTTTGGGTCATTGTCATGCTGGAATACCCATTCACGACCCATTTTCAATGCCCTGGCTGAGGGAAGGAGGTTCTCACCCAAGATTTGATGGTACATGGCCCCGCCCAGCTTCCCTTTGATGCGGTGAAGTTGTTCTATCCCCTTAGCAGAAAAACACCCCCAAAGCATAATGTTTCCACCTCCATGTTTGACGGTGGGGATGGTGTTCTTGGGGTCATAGGCAGCATTCCTCCTGCTCCAAACACGGTGAGTTGAGTTGATGCCAAAGAACTCGATTTTGGTCTCATCTGACCACAACACTTTCACCCAGTTCTCCTCTGAGTCATTCAGATGTTCATTGACAAACTTCAGACGGGCCTGTATATGTGCTTTCTTGAGCAGGGGGACCTTGCGGGCACTGCAGGATTTCAGTCCTTCACGGCGTAGTGTGTTACAAATTGTTTTCTTGGTGACTATGGTCCCAGCTGCCTTGAGATCATTGACAAGATCCTCCCGTGTAGTTCTGGGCTGATTCCTCACCATTCTCATGATCATTGCAACTCCACGAGGTGAGATCTTGCATGGAGCCCCAGGCAGAGGGAGATTGACAGTTATTTTGTGTTTCTTCCATTTGTGAATAATCACACCAACTATTGTCACCTTCTCACCAAGCTGCTTGGCGATGGTCTTGTAGCCCATTCCAGCCTTGTGTAGGTCTACAATCTTGTCCCTGACATCCATGGTGGAGAGTTTGGAATCTGATTGATTGATTGCTTCTGTGGACAGGTGTCTTTTATACAGGTATCAAACTGAGATTAGGAGCACTCCCTTTAATCTCAGCTCGTTACCTGTATAAAAGACACCTGGGAGCCAGAAATCTTTCTGATTGAGAGGGGGTCAAATACTTATTTCCCTCATTAAAATGCAAATAAATGTATAACAATTTTGACATGCGTTTTTCTGGATTTTTTTGCTGTTATTCTGTCTCTCACTGTTCAAATAAACCTACCATAAAAATTATAGACTGATCATTTCTTTGTCAGTGGGCAAACGTACAAAATCAGCAGGGGATCAACTACTTTTTTCCCTCACTGTATCTGCTGCCTTTGATACTGTGAACCATCAGATCCTCCTCTCCACCCTCTCTGAGTTGGGCATCTCCGGCGCTGCTCACTCTTGGATTGCGTCTTACCTGACAGGTCACTCCTACCAGGTGGCGTGGCGAGAATCTGTCTCCGCACCACGTGCTCTCACCACTGGTGTCCCCCAGGGCTCAGTTCTAGGCCCTCTCCTATTCTCTCTATACACCAAGTCACTTGGCTCTGTCATTTCCTCACATGGTCTCTCTTATCTTTGCTACGCAGATGACACACAACTAATTTTCTCCTTTCCCCCTTCTGATAACCAGGTGGCGAATCGCATCTCTGCATGTCTGGCAGACATATCAATGTGGATGTCGGATCACCACCTCAAGCTGAACCTTGGCAAGACGGAGCTGCTATTCCTTCTGGGGAAGGACTGCCCGCTCCATGATCTCGCCATCATGGTTGACAACTCCATTGTGTCCTCCTCCCAGAGTGCAAAGAACCTTGGCGTGACCCTGGACAACACTAACATCAAAGCGGTGACTCGATCCTGCAGGTTCATGCTCTACAACATTCGCAGAGTACGAACCTACCTTACACAGAAAGCAGCACAGGTCCTAATCCAGGCACTTGTCATCTCCCGTCTGGATTACTGCAACTCGCTGTTGGCTGGGCTCCCTGCCTGTGCCATTAAACCCTTACAACGCTGCAGCCCGTCTGGTGTTCAACCTTCCCAAGTTCTCTCATGTCACCCCGCTCCTCCGCACACTCCACTGGCTTCCAGTTGAAGCTCGCATCTACTACAAGACCATGGTGCTTGCCTACGGAGCTGTGAGGGGAACGGCACCTCCTTACCTTCAGGCTCTGATCTGACCCTACACCCAAACGAGGGCACTACTTTCATCCACCTCTGGCCTGCTAGCCCCCCTATCTCTACGGAAGCACAGTTCCCGCTCAGCCCAGTCAAAGCTATTCGCTGCTCTGGCACCCCAATGGTGGAACAAGCTCCCCCACGACCCCAGGACAGTGGAGTCACTAAACACCTTCCGGAGACACTTGAAACCCTACCTCTTTACGGAATACCTGGAATAGTATAAAAGTAATCATTCTACCCCCAACAAAAAAAAAAAGTGGTTGTCCCACTGGCTATCATAAGTTGAATGCACCAATTTGTAAGTCGCTCTGGATAAGAGCGTCTTCTAAATGACGTAAATGTAACTACTGACATGGTGTCTTCCAATACGCCCATTCACATGAACCCGCCATTCGGGACAGGCACTACTAATCTAGCTCGATTGCCGTAGCTCGGGTCCTTATTCCACCATACCCGGAAGTACAATAAACGTCACTTAAATTAAAACATGAAAGCTTGTATGTATATTCCTTACACCAAACTGTTACTGACGGGAGGTAAGAATAATGTGTGTAATGTCTGCACTGAGATCGCTAAGTTAACTTGTGTGTCGACCCACATTGCTAACGTAGCTGAAAACAGAGCAGGGAGGGGAAGATGAGTGTGTGTGTTAGTTTACCAAATGCTGCCCGCGGCCAGTGACAGGCTTCTCTGTCGCACCTGCCCATACCATAACCCCACAGCCACCATGGGACACTCTGTTCACAATGTTGACATCAGCAAACCGCTCGCCCACACGATGCCATACATGTGGTCTGCAGTTGTGAGGCTGGTTGGACGTACTGCCAAATTCCCTAAAACGGCTTATGGTGGAGAAATTATTTAAATTCTCTGGCAACAGCTCTGGTGGACATTCCTGCAGTCAGCATGCCAATTGCACGTTCCCTCAAAACTTGAGACATTCGTGGCATTGTGCTGTGTGACAAAACTACACATTTTAGAGTGGCCTTTTATACAAGGTGCACCTGTGTAATGATCATGCTGTTCAATCAGCTTCTTGATATGCCACACCTGTCAGGTGGATGGATTATCTTGGTGAAGGAGAAATGATCACTAACAGGGAGGTAAACACATTTGAGCACAACATTTGAGAGAAAAAAGCTATATGTGCGTATGGAACATTTCTGGCATCTTTTATTTCAGCTCATGAACCATGGGACCAACACTTTACAAGTGGCATTTATATTTTTTTCAGTGTATAAACAACTTTTGGAAAGTTCATATTCTGAGCTAGCCATTAAAAAAGTATGGTCCACAGATCTAAGTTAATCTGAACAACCCTTTAACGGGAACAGAATATGGAAAAATATGACTTTGACATCCTGTAATCTGGAACATCAATTTATACATGTTAAGTTTGTTCACAGACTGTATTTAACACCAAGGAAACATTTTACGATGAAATTGGCCCCAACTCCCAACTGTTCACTGTGTCCCCTAAATCAGGTATTCACATTCCTTCATATGATGTGGGAGTCCCCTGCAGTTAAATGCTTCTGGGACGAAGTTAGAAAATTATTTTTGAAGTGCATGTAAATATTCAATGCTTTACATGTACTATGTTAGCAATAGTAGCACCTTGAATCTGTTAATCAATCAGAGACAATTACTGCTGGCAGGCAGTAAGGGTGGTTGAATGGAGACGTGGGGTTGAGGCATACAGGAGCAATTAGGGTTAAAGTGCTCAAGGGCACATAGACAGATTTTTCACCTAGTCGGCTCGGGGATTCGAACCAGCGACGGTTACTGTCCCTACGGTTTTAACTGCTAGGCTACCTGCCGTCTTTTTAATATTTTTATTTTTTGAGTGGCAGCCAACATAATGTCTATATTGTACCTGTAACCTCCCTCCCAACAAAGAAAAAATATTTATGTGTGCCGAAATTAATTAGGATAAGAGCATCTGCTTAAAACCTCAAATGTACAGTGCTATGAAAAAGTATTTGCCCCCTTTCTAATTTTCTCTACTTTTGCATATTTGTGATACTAAATGTTATTAGATCTTCAACCAAAACCTAATACTGTGGAATGCAGTGTTTGGTTTTCGCCAGGCATTACTGGAACCATGTCGTCCAAAAAGTTGACTCAAGTTTGCCAAAAAGCACCTGGTGATCATCAAGACTCTTGGAAGAACGTTCTATGGACAGATTATTCAAAAGTATAACTTTTTGGACGACATGGTTCCAGTAATGCCAGGTGAAAATCAAACACTGCATTCCACAGTAAGAACATCATACCAAAGGTCAAGCATGGTGGTGGTGGTGTGATGGTTTGGGGATGCTTTGCTGCCTCAGGACCTGGACGACTTGCCTTAATAGAAGGAACCATGAATTCTGCTCTGTATCAGAGAATTCTACAGGAGAATGTCAGACCATCCGTCTGTGAGCTGAAGCTGAAGCACAGCTGGGTCATGCAGCAAGACAATGATCCAAAACACACAATCAAGTCTACATGAAAATTGCTAAAAAGCAACAAATTGGAAGTTTTGGAATGGCCTAGTCAAAGTCCAGACCTAATCCCAATTGAGATGTTGTGGCAGGACTTGAAACGAGCAGTTCATGCTTGAAAACCCACATGTCACTGAGTTAAAGCAGTTCTGCATGGAAGAGTGGGCCAAAATTCCTCCACAGCGACATGAGAGACTGATCAACAACTACAGGAAGCATTTGGTTGGAGTCATTGCAGCTAAAGGTGGCACAACCAGTTATTGAGTGTAAAGGGGCAATTACTTTTTCACACAGGGGAATTGGGTGTTGCATAACTTTGTTTATGAAATAAATATGTAATTGTTGTGTTATTTGTTCACTTATGTTCCCTTTATCTAATATTAGGTTTTGGTTGAAGATCTGATAACATTCAGTATCACAAATATGCAAAAGTAGAGAAAATTAGAAAGGGGGCAAATACTTTTTCATAGCACTGTAAATGTATTCTGAATTAGAATTTTAGTCACTTTCATCCACCAACATATTTGGACACCACTGCTGTGCGTGTCCAGAGAGCTCTACTTTCTTGTCATCCAACAAATGTAAACGCCTGGAGTTTGCTTAACGGCATTGGCACTTTGATGGTCAGATGACATGACAATATAGGTTTTTGGCCACACACAGGTGGGTTTGGCGTCGAAAGAAGGATGCATATGCAGAAAAGTAGCTCATACCTACTGTAAAATATGGTTGTGGATCTTTGATGTTATTGGGCTATTTTGCTTCCACTGGTCCTGGGGCCCTTGGTAAGGTCAACAGCCTCATGAACTTTACCCAGTACATTGATATTTGCCTCTGCAAGGAGGCTAAAACTTGAAAAATGGATCTTCCAGCAAGACAATAACTCCAAGCACACATCAAAATCCATAAAGAAATAGTTAATTGACCACTTGAACTCCATTGAAAACTTGTTAAACAAAATCTCTTTCTCTGAGCAATTGTATTCGTATAAAATAATATATACTGTTCAAATTTTTTGGAGCATACAATATTGCTCAGTATTTGTATTATTTATTTTATAAAGTCTTTTTTGCTAATCTTTATCAAGGCCAATAATTATGGACCTGATTTTACATGTGCCAGGAATTTGACCTGGTGAAATGGTTCTGACACCAATAGACAGAATATACACACCGAATATAGAGCAAAGGATTTACACATAGTCTACATACAGTATAGATAGAGTAAAAACATAACAATTACACAGAATTAGAGAGTATTCTTATTGAGTATTTGAGATGTAGTGGCATTTGAACATTTGACAAACAAAGGAGCTTTTGAAGATTTGTCCTGGTATTCTTAAAACATTATTTGGCACTGTTGGATCATTCATTTCCATCATTTTTCAGTAGTTAGTTCCTTTGAAAAAGGTGTCTGCAAAAGTATTCATCCCCCTTGGCGTTTTCCTATTTTGTTGCATTACAACCTGTAATTTAAATTGATTTTTATTTGGATTTCATGTAATGGACATACACGAAATAGTCCAGATTGGTGAAGTAAAAAATAAAATAAAAATTGTTTCAAAAAATTCTAAAAAATAAATAACGGAAAAGTGGTGCGTGCATATGTATTCACCCCCTTTGCTATGAAGCCCCTAAATAAGATCTGGTGCAACCAATTACCTTCAGAAGTCACATAATTAGTTAAATAAAGTCCACCTGTGTGCAATCTAAGTGTCACATGATCTCAGTATATATACACCTGTACTGAAAGGCCCCAGAGTCTGCAACACCACTAAGCAAGGGGCACCACCAAGCAAGCGGCACCATGAAGACCAAAGAGCTCTCCAAACAGGTCAGGGACAAAGTTGTGGAGAAGTACAGATCAGGGTTGGGTTATAAAAAAATATCAGAAACTTTGAACATCCCACGGAGCACCATTAAATCCATTATTAAAACATTTAAAGAATATGGCACCACAACAAACCTGCCAAGAGAGGGCCGCCCACCAAAACTCATAGACCAGGCAAGGAGGGCATTAACGAGAGAGGCAACAAAGAGACCAAAGATAACCCTGAAGGAGCTGCAAAGCTCCACAGCGGAGATTGGAGTATCTGTCCATAGGACCACTTTAAGCCGTACCCTCCACAGAGCTGAGCTTTATGGAAGAGTGGCCAGAAAAAAGCCATTGCTTAAAGAAAAAAATATGCAAACACGTTTGGTGTTCGCCAAAAAGCATGTGGGAGACTCCCCAAACATATGGAAGAAGGTACTCTGGTCAGATGAGACTAAAATTGAGCTTTTTGGCCATCAAGGAAAACGGTATGTTTGGCACAAACCTAACACCTCGAGAACACCATCCCCACAGTGAAGCATGGTGGTGGCAGCATCATGCTGTGGGGAAGTTTTTCATCGGCAGGGACTGGAAAACTGGTCAGAATTGAAGGAATGATGGATGGCGCTAAATTTAGGGAAATTCTTGAGGGAAACCTGTTTCAGTCTTCCAGAGATTTCAGATTGGGATGGAGGTTCACCTTCCAGCAGAACAATTTTTTATTTTACCTTTATTTAACTAGGCAAGTCAGTTAAGAACAAATTGTTATTTACAATGACGGCCTACACCGGCCAAACCCGGACGACGCTGGGCCAATTGTGTGCCGCTCTATGGGACTCCCAATCATGACCGGTTGTGATACAGCCTGGAATCGAACCAGGGGGTCTGTAGTGACACCTCAAGCACTGAGATGCAGTGCCTTAGACCGCTGTGCCACTCGGGAGCCCTAAGCATACTGCTAAAGCAACATTCAAGTGGTTTAAGGGGAAACATTTAAATGTCTTGGAATGGCCAGTCAAACCCAGACCTCAATCCAATTGAGAATCTGTGGTATGTACACCAGCGGAAC
>NC_059215.1:54092988-54095488 GCF_020615455.1 Coregonus clupeaformis
TTTTAAATGGACTTGCTGATACCAGGCTTTGTATTGTCAAGATTTATTATAAGATGATTAGGCTAAACTGTACGATACATACATTCAACTGATATATGCATCTATATTACAGTACACAGACATTTTTTGCTGATTAGACAATCTGCATTATGCTAGTAAAACATTGCAACATCATTAAGAAATTATAGAACATGTCAAATGATTCCATTGCTGTACACATTCATAGGGAAGCAGGGGATATGAGGAATACATCGGTTGGGGTGAATTCCATTTAAATTCAGGAAATAAAGTGAAATTCAAATGTTCCTAATTGAAAACAATTGGAATTTCAGTTTACTTCCTGAATTGACTGAATTGAAATGGAATTGGCTGAAATCCGCAGAATATCAGACCGAATACCATGGGTATGACAAAAAATTACTATTTACTGGTCTAATTACGTTGGTAACCAGTTTATAATAGCAATAAGGCACCTCGGGGTTTGTGGTATATGGCCAATATACCACGGCTAAGGGCTGTATCTAGGCTGTACTCCACGTTGAGTCGTGTAAGAACAGCCCTTAGCCGGGGTATATTGGCCATATACCACACCTCCTCCTGCCTTATTGCTTAACTATAATATATAATATAATACACCCCAAAGTAGACTGCGTCCCTGCCCCTCCACCACCTGTATGTTCCAATATTCACACTAGTATACCTTTTAGAATGTATGTCCACAATGCATTGCTTCATACTATGTATTAGGCTAGTGTGGATATTGGAACAGGCCTATCCCACTGTCCTCTTCTTATCTCCTTCCCTCCAGACCACTTTCCAATTCGACCCACCACTGCAGGCGTTGGGTAATGATTGAGTTCAGCCCCAGCCATGATAGGAATGGTGACAATTTTTCCCTTTTTATTTTGTATTTTTTCTTCTTACTGTATACTCCCCATCCATGTTTCATGAATCAGAAAGTCTGTTGTAGTGAGGAAAGAGGCAGAGGGGAATAGAAAGGCATCTGGTTGTACGACAGAGAGAGAACATGTGGCCCATAGCTAGGAGATGGTGTGTCTGCTCTCTCACACATGCCTGGAGAAAAGTTGACCATCTCAAGAACATCGTTAATAGGATATAGCAGTCTTCTGACGGTTGCCAAAAAAAGACGACCTCCACACCCAGTGTTGTAGGGTGTGTGGCATTGTGAGCCTGAGAGGATAGCTCTACTGTGTTGTGTCAGCCTGTAGCCTGAGGATAGCTCCACTGTGTTGTGTCAGCCTGTAGCCTGAGAGGATAGCTCCACTGTGTTGTGTCAGCCTGTAGCCTGAGATGATAGCTCCACTGTGTTGTGTCAGCCTGTAGCCTGAGGATAGCTCCATTGTGTTGTGTCAGCCTGTAGCCTGAGAGGATAGCTCCACTGTGTTGTGTCAGCCTGTAGCCTGAGAGGATAGCTCCACTGTGTTGTGTCAGCCTGTAGCCTGAGAGGATAGCTCCACTGTGTTGTGTCAGCCTGTAGCCTGAGAGGATAGCTCCACTGTGTTGTGTCAGCCTGTAGCCTGAGAGGATAGCTCCACTGTGTTGTGTCAGCCTGTAGCCTGAGAGGATAGTTCCACTGTGCTGTATCAGCCTGTAGCCTGAGAGGATAGCTCCACTGTGTTGTGTCAGCCTGTAGCCTGAGAGGATAGCTCCACTGTGTTGTGTCAGCCTGTAGCCTGAGAGGATAGCTCCACTGTGTTGTGTCAGCCTGTAGCCTGAGAGGATAGCTCCACTGTTTTGTGTCAGCCTGTAGCCTGAGGATAGCTCCACTGTGTTGTGTCAGCCTGTAGCCTGAGAGGATAGCTCCACTGTGTTGTGTCAGCCTGTAGCCTGAGATGATAGCTCCACTGTGTTGTGTCAGCCTGTAGCCTGAGAGGATAGCTCCATTGTGTTGTGTCAGCCTGTAGCCTGAGAGGATAGCTCCACTGTGTTGTGTCAGCCTGTAGCCTGAGAGGATAGCTCCACTGTGTTGTGTCAGCCTGTAGCCTGAGATGAAAGCTCCACTGTGTTGTGTCAGCCTGTAGCCTGAGAGGATAGCTCCACTGTGTTGTGTCAGCCTGTAGCCTGAGACGATAGCTCAACTGTGTTGTGTCAGCCTGTAGCCTGAGAGGATAGCTCCACTGTGTTGTGTCAGCCTGTAGCCTGAGACGATAGCTCCACTGTGTTGTGTCAGCCTGTAACCTGAGAGGATAGCTCCATTGTGTTGTGTCAGCCTGTAGCCTGAGAGGATAGCTCCACTGTGTTGTGTCAGCCTGTAGCCTGAGAGGATAGCTCCACTGTGTTGTGTCAGCCTGTAGCCTGAGAGGATAGCTCCACTGTGTTGTGTCAGCCTGTAGCCTGAGAGGATAGCTCCACTGTGTTGTGTCAGCCTGTAGCCTGAGAGGATAGTTCCACTGTGTTGTGTCAGCCTGTAGCCTGAGAGGATAGCTCCACTGTGTTGTGTCAGCCTGTAGCCTGAGACAATAGCTCCACTGTGTTGTGT
>NC_059215.1:54097988-54150488 GCF_020615455.1 Coregonus clupeaformis
TCAGCTGTGGCTGGTTGTCTCTGATTGGGAACCATATTTAAACAGTCTGTTTTCCATTCGTGTTTGTGGGATCTTGTTTCCGTTTGGTTTGTTTCTTTTTGGTTATGTTAAACCGTAGGACTGCACGTTTCGTTTTGTTGTTTTGTTGTTCCTATTATCACTGAAGATAATAAAGATTAAATATGTTCGTTCATCACGCTGCGCCTTGGTCTACTCCATACGACGATCGTGACAGAAGATCCCACCATACTAGGACCAAGCAGCGTGTCCAGGAGCAGGCAGACTGGACATGGGAGGAAGCGCCGGGAAAGGAGCTGGAGAGGTTGGCGATGGCCCAGGTGGGCAAAGTGTGGTCCTGGGAGGACATGCTCGGGGGAAAAGGGCCATGGGCTAGGATTAAGGCCCTGGCGAGAGAGGAGCAACGGCGTCAACAGTGTCGTCGTCGGACGGACGAGAGGCAACCCCAAAAAAATTTTAGGGGGGGGCACACGGCATGGGCGGCTGGGCAGCAGGAGGCTGCCACAGGGCGATTTGGGAGATTTGGAGAGGAGGCCACCGGGTTTGGGGGGCCAGAAGGCAGGTTGGCGGAGCCTGGATGGAGAGCAGAGCCAACTCCCCGTACTCAGGCATGGCAGCATGGGACTGGGCAGGTTCCGCGGTATGCGGAGCTGCGTACTGTGCCACGAGTGGTCCGGCATAGTCCGGTACGTCCTGTGCGAGCACCCAGCACGTGTCGTGCGAAGGTGGGCATGCAGCCAGGACGGAGGGTGCCGGCTCAGCGCTCGTGGTCTCCAGTGCCTCTCCTCAGTCCTGGATATCCTGCGCCAGTGTCACGTGCTGTTATGCCAGTACGGGTACACAGCCCTGTACGTCCTGTGCGGATGCCTCACACAGAGTGTGTGAAGGTAGGCATTCAGCCAGGACGGGTTGTGGCAGCTCTTCACTCCAGGTCTCCTATCCGTCTCCACAGCCCGGCCCGGCCTGTTCCTGCTCCTCGCACCAAGCCTCCGGTGCGCATCGCCAGCCCAGCCCGGCCTGTTCCTGCCCCTCGCACCAAGCCTACGGTGTGCGTCGCCAGCCCGGCCTGTTCCTGCCACTCGCACCAAGCCTACGGTGCGCATCGCCAGCCCGGCCCGGCCTGTTCCTGCCACTCGCACCAAGCCTACGGTGCGCATCGCCAGCCCGGCCCGGCCTGTTCCTGCTACTCGCACCAAGCCTACGGTGCGCGTCGCCAGCCCGGCCCGGCCCGGCCTGTTCCTGCCACTCGCACCAAGCCAGGGGTGCGAGTCGTCAGCCTGGTAAGGCCCGTTTCTGCTCCACGCACCAAGCCAGGGGTGCGTATCGTCAGCCCGGTCCGGCCCGTTGCTGCTCCACGCACCAAGCCAGGGGTGCGCATCGTCAGCCCGGTCCGGCCCGTTGCTGCTCCACGCACCAAGCCAGGGGTGCGTATCGTCAGCCCGGTCCGGCCCGTTGCTGCTCCACGCACCAAGCCAGGGGTGCGATCGCCAGCCCGGTCCGGTCCGTTCCTGCTCCACGCACCAAGCCAGGGGTGCGTATCGTCAGCCCGGTCCGCCCGTTGCTGCTCCACGCACCAAGCCAGGGAGTGCGCATCGTCAGCCCGGTCCGGTCCGTTTCTGCTCCACGCACCAAGCCAGGGGTGCGCGTCGTCAGTCGGCACAACCCGTGCCTGGGTCAACGGTGCCTGATCAGGTACCGGTCAGCGGCTCCACAACGGAGCTTAAGCAATCCGCTCCATCGATGTCCAGTCCAGCTCCAGCCAGCGGGGCCAGACCGGACCAGGGGCGCTACGGGGGGATTATTGAAGGGTGGTGGTCAAGCCCGGAGCCGGAACCGCCTCCGAGGAGGAACGCCCACCCAGCCCTCCCCTGTTTGGGTTTTGTTGAGGCGCGGTCGCAGTCCGCGCCTTTGGGGGGGGGTACTGTCACACCCTGGCTCTGGGGACTCTATATTTTGAGCCAGGGTGTGTAGTTTCTATGTGTTTGTGTTTCTATGTCGTGTTCTAGTATTGTATTTCTATGTTGGCCAGTGTGGTTCTCAATCAGAGGCAACGAGTGTCAGTTGTGGCTGGTTGTCTCTGATTGGGAACCATATTTAAACAGTCTGTTTTCCATTCGTGTTTGTGGGATCTTGTTTCCGTTTGGTTTGTTCCTTTTTGGTTATGTTAAACCGTAGGACTGCACGTTTCGTTTTGTTGTTTTGTTGTTCCTATTATCACTGAAGATAATAAAGATTAAATATGTTCGTTCATCACGCTGCGCCTTGGTCTACTCCATACGACGATCGTGACAACGGCTGTATCCAGGCATTCCGTGTTGTGTCGTGCTTAAGGACAGCCCTTACACATGGTATATTGGCCATATACCACACCCCCTTGTGCCTTATTGCTTAAATATAGGACTGATAATGTAATAATTTCATAATGTAGTAATGCCATAATGTAATAATTGTATAATGCCACAATGCCATAATGTGATAATGCCATAATGTAATAATGCCATAATGTGATAATGCCATAATGTCATATCATCCTAACATAGGGTTGATAGACTGACTGTGTTTCCTGTAGATGATCCAGGTCCACTAGATGATGTTTGAATCTGTTTGATATTGTTCAGGACAGGTAGCTCAGACTACATGCTCTCTCCATCACTCATTGGCCAGGAGTGAGCTGACAATACACCTTTAGGATGAAAGCTGTCTTTTCTAAATGCGTAGATCCAGACAGACGTGCATCCTGATGCAACAAAGATAGTCCTATTGTTCCTGTACAGTAACTTCTCTGTTGACATTCAGAACATGGAACTACTCAGATATTCTACCACAGCTTGTCATTATTCCACACAGCAGCTGGTTCATTCAATCTGACCCTTTGATAATGTGGAGAATCCTTGGCTATTTATTTCCTGATCTATATGCAGACACACATGTTGTTTTGTTTTGGAGGCGGTGGTACAGTACCTTTTTCCTGTGTTGTTCTGTACATTACATTGTAAATCAATTAGCTTGGTTATGTAATATGTAATGAATGGTGACGTTGTCGGCTAGTGTGGTATACACTGAGTGTACAAAACATTAAGAACACCTGCTCTTTCCATGACATAGACTGACCAGGTGAAAGCTATGATCCCTTATTGATGTCACTTGTTAAATCCACTTCAATCAGTGTAGATGAAGGGGAGGAGACAGGTTAAAGAAGGATTTGTAAGCCTTGAGACAATTAAGACATGGATTGTGTATATGTGCCATTCAGAGGGTGAATGGGCAAGACAAAATATTTAAGTGCCTTTGAACAGGGTATGGTAGTAGGTGGCAGGTGCACCAGTTTGTGTCAAGATCAGCAACGCTGCTGGGTTTTTAACGCTCAACAGTTTCCTGTGTTTATCAAGAATGGTCCACTACCCAAAGGACATCCAGCCAACTTGACACAACTGTGGGAAGCATTGGAGTCAACATGGGCCAGCATCCCTGTGGAACGCTTTCGACACCTTGTAGAGTCCATGCGCCGACGAATCAAGGCTGTTCTGAGGGCAAAAGGGGGGGGTGCAACTCAAGATTAGGAAGGTGTTCTTAATGTTTGGTATACTCAGTGGATATGGCGTACATAACCATAAAGGGAAAGATAGATAGATTGTACCCATTAGATACCCATTGGAAGTTATTTTTAATCAGCAGTAACATGATTATCCCTCTAAGCCTCTTATTTATAATTAGATGAAGATATGAGAATCACCTTCCACTAAGGCCAAATATAATCAATAAACGACAGTGAGAGGAGACTCAGGTAACCAAGGTGTGTGTTTGTGACTGTGTGTCTGTGACTGTGTGTTTGTGACTGTGTGTCTGTGACTGTGTGTTTGTGACTGTGTGCATGAGGCTGTGTGCGTGTGTGACTGAGTGTGCCTGCATACGTGTTTGCGTGCGTTTTCATGCATGTGTGTGCGCCCCCCCCCTGTTTTAACAGAGAATTGTGTAGAGCGGTAGCTAGGTAGGTAGGTGGGCAGTAGGGCAGCAGTGTGTAAAATGATTGATTGGCAGTTGCAGCCAGCCTTTAGGAGGAACGCTTGATGCAGATGTAGGATTCCAAGGCTGTTGCTGTGGTAACGGTAGAGGGATCGGAGGTATTACACTGTGCTGAGTGGAGGGAAGACGAGGGGGTGTGTAGAGGGGGTGAGAGGGGCGAGGGGGAGAGAGAGGGGGGTGTTGCTTGAGTATTCCGAGCACATGAGTGGGAGCGTCTGCCTGCTCTGCTGCCCCAACCAGCCTCACCGTTCTGTTCCACTTGTTTAATCCACTGATAAAAAGATAAATGTGGATTTAGTGTCTTGATTGTCATCTTCTCCCACTCTGAAACACAAATACGGGAGAGGAGGATAGGATAGAAGAGAAGAGAAGAGAAGAGAAGAGAAGAGAAGAGAAGAGAAGAGAAGAGAAGAGAAGAGAAGAGAAGAGAAGAGAAGAGAAGAGAAGAGAAGAGAAGAGAAGAGAAGAGAAGAGGAGAGGAGGGAGGGAGGGAGGGGAGGGGAGAGGAGAGGAGAGGAGAGGAGAGGAGAGGAGAGGAGAGGAGAGGAGAGGAGAGGGGAAAGGGACAGCAAAGCACAGCTCAGCTCAGCATGAGTAGTGATACCCCTCAGAAATTATCCCTTGTCTCTGTCCTCTCTTTCTGTCTCTCCCTCTATGTCTATGTCTCTCTCTCTCTGTCTCTCTCACTCTCTCTGTCTCTACTGCGCTCAAATACATGTTGTTTCTTCTTGGATATGATGTCTCCTTTATGTCTGATGTGTACTATAATTTACCCTGGACAGTATTTGGTGAGGGTGTTAGACCAAACTATTGTGTTTTACTATATGTTCTTCCCTTTATTGCATCTGAATGTTGTTCTGGACATCTGTTAACAAGTGTCTCTCCTCTCCTCTAGGTTCTCCCTACTATGAGAACGTTAGGCCTCTCTGTTACAGTGACTCGGACGCAGTGCTCCTCTGTTTCGACATCAGCCGCCCGGACACCTTCGACTGTGGGCTCAAGAAGGTAATGGCCCCCATCTCTCACTTTATCTGTCTGTCTCTCTATTTCTCTCTCTCTAAACAGTATTCATAACGGTCTGCAAGTCCTCAGAGATTCTATCTATCCAGTCATCATATGTCTCCAGCCATCAGGCTCAAATCATCTTGCTTTTATTGGGCTTTTCAAAACGGGCTATTCAAAACAGAGACTAGGCAACATATTGTTGCTTTCTAGTTTATAGAGTGCCTTGCAAAAGTATTCATCCCTCTTAGCGTACTTCCTATTTTGTTGCATTACAACCTGTAATTTAAATGGATTTTTATTTCGATTTCATGTAATGGAAGTACACAAAATAGTCCAAATTGGTGAAGTGAAATGAAAAAAATAACTTGTTTCAAAAAATTCTAAAGAATAAATAACGGAAAAGTTGTGCGTGCGTATGTATTCACCCCCTTTGCTATTAAGCCCCTAAATAAGATCTGGTGCAATCAATTACCTTCAGAAGTCACATAATTAGTTAAATAAAGTCCACCTGGGTACAATCTAAGTGTCACATGATCTCAGTATATATACACCTGTTCTGAAAGGCCCCAGAGTCTGCAACACCACTAAGCAAGGGGCACCACCAAGCAAGCGGCACCCTGAAGACCAAGGAGCTCTCCGAACAGGTCAGGGACAAAGTTGTGGAGAAGTACAGATCAGGATTGGGTTAAAAAAAAAATATTTGAAACTTTGAACATCCCACGGAGCACCATTAAATCCATTATTACAAAATGGAAAGAATATGGCACCACAACAAACCTGCCAAGAGAGGGCCGCCCACCAAAACTCACGGACCAGGCA
This sequence comes from Coregonus clupeaformis, assembly GCF_020615455.1. Lineage (NCBI taxonomy): Eukaryota > Metazoa > Chordata > Actinopteri > Salmoniformes > Salmonidae > Coregonus > Coregonus clupeaformis. The sequence continues at coordinate 54,103,854 of NC_059215.1, forward strand.
AGGAGGGCATTCATCAGAGAGGCAACAAAGAGACCAAAGATAACCCTGAAGGAGCTGCAAAACTCCACAGCGGAGATTGGAGGATCTGTCCATAGGACCACTTTAAGCCGTACACTCCACAGAGCTGGGCTTTACGGAAGAGTGGCCAGAAAAAAGCCATTGCTTAAAGAAAAAAATAAGCAAACACGTTTGGTGTCTTCCAGAGATTTGAGACTGGGACGGAGGTTCACCTTCCAGCAGGACAATGACCCTAAGCATACTGCTAAAGCAACACTCGAGTGGCTTAAGGGAAAAAATGTAAATGTCTTGGAATGGCCTAGTCAAAGCCCAGAACTCAATCCAATTGAGAATCTATGGTATGACTTAAAGATTGCTATACACCAGCAGAACCCATCCAGCTTGAAGGAGCTGGAGCAGTTTTGCCTTGAAGAATGGGCAAAAATCCCAGTGGCTAGATGTGCCAAACTTATTGAGACATACCCCAAGAGACTTGCAGCTGTAATTGCTGCAAAATGTGGCTCTACAAAGTATTGACTTGGGGGGGTGAATAGTTATGCACGCTCAAGTTTTCAGTTTTTTTGTCTTATTTCTTGTTTGTTTCACAATAGAAAATATTTTGCATCTTCAAAGTGGTAGGCATGTTGTGTAAATCAAATGATACAAACCCCCCAAAAAATCAATTTTAATTCCAGGTTGTAAGGCAACAAAATAGGAAAAATGCCAAGGGGGGTGAATACTTTCGCAAGCCACTGTAGCTATGTGATTTACCAGGTTCTTATACTATTTATCTAAGTATTTATAAGGCAAACTACGTTTGTAATTTGGTAAACTACCCCAAATCGTGAATTGTTCATTATCATTATTATGAGATATTTACCCACATCATCATTATCATGTGGGTAAATATCTGCTATGTTGTCTCTCCAGTGGAAGACAGAGATTGTAGATTTCTGCCCAAGCACACGCATCCTTCTCATTGGCTGTAAGACCGACCTGCGCACAGATGTCTGCACCCTGATGGAGCTGTCCAATCAGAAACAGGTCCCCATCACCCATGAACAGGTGAGACTGAGATGACATGCCAGGGTTTTCGTTAGCCAGTAAGAGACAGCTTTTGTCCGCATATTTATTTATTTTTGCCGATAAATACAATTGCCGCCGGCCAATTGTCCGGGAGAAGAAGAGAAAAAATCCATTGCGAAACATCAGCTTTTTAGCCTCTTCACTGATGGAAATACATTTGACTGGTCATGCTTATCGGTCTATAGGTTAATTTGCATAATTTAGTGGAATTAAATTGGCAGATGTGTACAATAGCCTATATTCGTTATGTAGGCTATCTTATTTATCACATGCGTACAGCAAACAGATACAGAGCCTTTCAGTGGAAAATCTGTTATACAGCACTAGAGCTGTTGCTGCATCTTGTGGTGCTTTCAAAATAACTGGGAACTCTGAAAAATACCAGGTCAAATCTTGGCATCGGTGATCTTTAGGTCGGAAAGCCCCGAGTTGGAATTCCGACTTGGATTTTTCCCAGTCGGAGCTAGTTTTTTTCAAAGTTGTCTTGAACGCACCGATGTCGGAAGTCTGAGATTTCCGAGTTCCCAGTTGTTTTGAATGCGGCATCAAACGGCAATGGAAGGCAGGCTTCATCAGCACGTCACACACCACTTTGCAATGAGCTGGATGCAGTATGCATTTTGGAAACATATACTGAACGTTTTAATACATATTATGAGGTATGTCTTACCTTGCTTCAAAGTAGCCTATTAGATCTCTTTCTAAATTTCTAATGAATATTTTCATCTCTGTCACATGAAACCACTTGCATGTGCAGTGCCCTTTTGACAACGTTTTTTTCTTGCTAATTGCATTATGGAACACACATTCGCACGTAGCCTACTGCCTTGTGTGCATCGGTGCGTTTATAATGTGAAGAAATAGTTTATCAACCTTTTAAGCTAAACGTTCTGATCTGTTGCATCAGACTCAATACTTTTTAACGTTTCTTTTTAAATGTATCCTAGGCCCACTGGTTGGATGAATTTAGAATCTATCGTCCCACAACTGTCCCAGAGTCTGTTTGGAATAGGCTATTTCGTTCTTGACAAGCTGACCAATAGAATAGGTAGCCTAAACTTTTCTACTATAGTAGATCAAAGCAAATGTATTGGTTACATACACATATTTAGCAGATGTTATTGCGGGTGTAGCGAAATGCTTGTAAATTGACATAGCCTAGTGATTTTGCTGTTCGTTACTTGTCTTGTTGGCTGAGGAAAAGTAAATGTGGACAGTTATTCTAACATGTTCAAAGTGCACATCAGAATTCGGTAAGAAGGACTGCACATCGTTGCATCCTCGACTTGCAGGTTCTGTTACTATGAATTACCATAGTCTAAATGTGATTTCTGTCATTCTGAGCACCGTGGGTGGACACCCTAATCAGGTTACGCACCCAATTTCCTGTCAATTTCTCAAATGTCCGGTAAACTAAAATGTTGCCGGTCAAATGTCCGGTGCCACATTTTCCTAATGGAAACACACACACACACACACACACACACACACACACACACACACACACACACACACACACTCTGTTCAGATAGAGATGTAATCTATTGTATAGAACAGAATAAGCTCTCAGCCGCTCTCCTCTGCCCCCTCCTACCTCAGGGTTCCTCCATGGCCAAGCAGCTTGGTACTGAGGCCTACCTGGAGTGTTCAGCGTTCACCTCAGAGAAGAGTATCCACAGTGTGTTCCGTACGGCCGCTCTGGCTTGCATCAACAAGCTCCAGCCCCTCCCCAAGCCCAGCCCCACCCGATGCCTCTCCAAGAGGCTCCTCCATCTCCCCAGCCGCTCCGAGCTGCTCTCCTCCACCTTCAAGAAGGAGAAGACCAAGAGCTGCTCCGTCATGTGAGTGGAGACCCGGGACAGGGGGGGACAGGGGGTGTCGATCCCCACCAACACGCTGCTCCGATTCCCCAGAACCCCCTGACTATCTGGTTCGGGGAAGGGGGGGGGGGGGGTTGGTTTCATCACGATAGCTTTGTCAAGAGAAGGCTCTTCTTCCATGTTGAATCCTTCCCCACCCCCTCCTCAAAGTGAAATCAATTCAGAACAGGTGGACACCTTGTCCTGAACTACTCTTCAGTGCATATCTCATCTTTTTCAGTACTGTATCTTGGCTTTTTGATCATCAGCGAACCATTGTTCTCACCTGTTACAGTAACGGTATGCAACCACGATGGTGTGACATCACTATTATTTAGGCACATGGTGATTTGTCCAAATTGGAGAAATGTGCAACGTGTGACAAAGTTTTAACCTTGTGATGTAAAAATGCCTCTCAAGACAATTAAATGCCTATTTTGCCAAAAAAAATCGAGCATGATAATATATCAGACATTACTGAAAATCGTATCCCTTCTGCACTACAGAATCAACTATAAGGTGTAGCAACATGACCAAATCGGTGGTCAAACAGTGTTTGTGCTCTTCTTGATCAAGGCCCAACGGGGGCTGACTGATTGAGAGAGGTGTGGAGAGAGGAGTGTTTGATGGGACCACAGCAAAAACAGAGGTCCATTACACGTCTCATTGTCTCGGCCGTGAAGAGAGGAGGTCTAGACGTATAAGGGCTGATTGAGATAGAAAACAATGTGAATGTACTGGAGCTTCCAGAGATAGAAATCCAGTTCTCTCCCATCATTTGAGAATTGTCTGATGAGGAGTGCTTTGATAAAGAAGAAACCACTTCCAGGGAGTGGGGTATTGTTCTAACTGGGGCAATAGGCACAAAATGGTTTACTGCAGCTCTGTCAAGAGATCTGGTAATGGCTGCCAGGTCAGTGTTGCAATTCCCTGAGGTGATTATTTAAAGGACTGTCTGTTTGAAACTAGAAGATGCTGCTTAAAACTTGTCAGGCTGAATCCACTGGGGAAATGTGATGTCCTACTACAGGAGAAAGTGATGTAGCATCACAGTATTGGTATTTTGATAATCAACAATGATCAAACAGTACACCGTTTCTATTATAAACTGGGTGGTTCGAGCCCTGGATGCTGATTGGCTGACAGCTGTGGTATATCAGAACATATACCACAGGTATGACGAAACATTTATTTTTACTACTGTAATTACGTTGGTAACCAGTTTATAGTGGCAATAAGGCTCCTCTGGGGTTTGTGATATATGGCCAATATACCACGGCTAAGGGCTGTATCCAGGCACTAAGAACAGCCCTTAGCCGGGGTATATTGGCCATATACCACACCTCCTCTGGCCTTATTGCTTAAATATATCATGCTGCTACTCCATGGACATATATACAGTATGGTAAAACAAACTGAACCATCCTTTCTGCTGTAAACTCCAGATGCTGTCCGATCTGCTTCCTCTTTCCATTCTTCTGCCCGTCAGTATGTAGGGTAACCAATGACATCTCTCGTTGTGCCACTAAAAGAGTTTTAGAATTTGAGTCTTAAGGGGAATAATGCTATTTGAAGATGTCATTGAGTCTATGCTATCAGTTGTGCAGTATCGTTGGGAGACGAGTGAGTAAAATAAATGAGACTGAGAAGAGATGATCTGGTTTTAAACACTAGGCTCCAGCCACTGTTGGCAGTATTGAAGCTTTTTCCATTGGGTTACGTTATGTGGAAGCCTCCTAACTTTTAACAATCAATGTGTGAAAAGGGCTAGGGTACATGGAAGTATTTGGGGAATTAGAAGAACAAGTCATCTAAAAACAAAACTCACAGGCTGGCCCTGTCCAAAGAAAGAATATATTTTTCCATTATTCGTTTTGGGGTTTATTGTGTTTTATTTTGGTATTAAAGCTTGAATTGAATCCTTGTTTTTGTTTTAGTTGTGTGACTGAGACAGTGTTTGTTAACCTATGTAGTAAGCTGTGGATGGCCCCCATGGTAGTCAGTCAGTCAGTCACGATGACAAGGGTAGTGATATGATTTGCACAAAGGCTCTAGTTCCTTGGTCACACACTGGAATTCTTCAGCATTGCCTAGCAACAGTAAAACACAGGAAACCAATCCAGACTCAGACTGGCTCATCGGTTGTTTCGTAGCACAGATGGGGAGTAAAGGAGTGCGTAAAGTACAAGGAGACATATCCACAGTCATTGTAACTCCAGATTCTGCTTCTACCTCAAGGGTTGATCGGAATTTGGATTCAGAATATTTCTTTATTGAGTTCCAAGTTCCAAGCTCATATAGGGGGCTCAGATCTTAGCTATAGAATCATTTCATGGATCATATCAGTTAACATGCAGCCAACCAGCCATTGTACCACACCAGCATGAAAATGTATGCACTCACTAACTGTAAGTCGCTCTGGATGAGAGCGTCTGCTAAATGACTAAAAAAATGTAAAAAGATTGTGTAGCACAGTGAGTGTGTGGTGCATTGGTGCAGTATAACTCCTAGCATGTGCTGTAACAGTTGTACACATCTTGTTTTATAATAGTTTTAAAGACATCTTTAAAGAATGTTGCAGGGAAATGTTTGATTCAAACGATGGAAGACAAATATGTTGTTGTTGATGTGAATATTTATTTGATAGCTATTATAGCTATATTTTTATTTTATTTTTTGGTTGACGTATAATTGTTTGAAATCTATTTTGGACATTGGACTTTTCTTTTGCTCTGTTAATAAAGCTTGTGACTGGCACCAGGAGCTGCTGCAGTACTTATTTACTAACTACAATGAGGGAAATGTCATACATTTTAGTTGCTTTTATGATTGAACTGACAACAAATACAGTGCCTTGCAAAAGTATTCATCCCCCTTGGCGTTTTTCCTATTTTGTTGCATTACAACCTGTAATTTAAATGGATTTTTATTTGGATTTCATGTAATGGATATACACAAAATAGTCCAAATTGGTGAAGTGAAATGAAAAAAATAACTTGTTTCAAAAAAATGCTCAAAAATAAATAACAGAAAAGTGGTGCGTACATATGTATTCACCCCCTTTGCGATGAAGCCCCTAAATAAGATCTGGTGCAACCAATGACCTTCAGAAGTCACATAATTAGTTAAATAAAGTCCACCTGTGTGCAATCTAAGTGTCACATGATCTGTCACATGATCTCAGTATATATACACCTGTTCTGAAAGGCCCCAGAGTCTGCAACACCACTAAGCAAGGGGCACCACCAAGTAAGCGGCACCATGAAGACCAAGGAGCTCTCCAAACAGGTCAGGGACAAAGTTGTGGAGAAGTACAGATCAGGGTTGGGTTAAAAAAATATAAATCCATTATAAAAAAAATTGAAAGAATATGGCACCACAACAAACCTGCCAAGAGAGGGCCACCCACCAAAACTCACGGACCAGGCAAGGAGGGCATTAATCAGAGAGGCAACAAAGAGACCAAAGATAACCCTGAAGGAGCTGCAAAACTCCACAGCGGAGGTTGGAGTATCTGTCCATAGGACCACTTTAAGCCGTACACTCCACAGAGCTGGGCTTTACGGAAGAGTCACCAGAAAAAAGCGATTGCTTAAAGAAAAAAAAAAGCAAACATGTTTGGTGTTCGCCAAAAGGCATGTGGGAGACTCCCCAAAGATATGGAAGAAAGTACTCTGGTCAGATGAGATTAAAATTGAGCTTTTTGGCCATCAAGGAAAACGCTATGTCTGGCGCAAACCTAACACCTCTCATCACCCCGAGAACACCATCCCCACAATGAAGCATGGTGGTGGCAGCATCATGCTGTGGGGATGTTTTTCATCGGCAGGGACTGGAAAACTGGTCAGAATTGAAGGAATGATGGCTGGCGCTAAATACAGGGAATTTCTTGAGGGAAACCTGTTTCAGTCTTCCAGTGATTTGAGACTGGGACGGAGGTTCACCTTCCAGCAGGACAATGACCCTAAGCATACTGCTAAAGCAACACTCAAGTGGTTTAAGGGGAAACATGTAAATGTCTTGGAATGGCCTAGTCAAAGCCCAGACCTCAATTCAATTGAGAATCTGTGGTATGACTTAAACATTGCTGTACACCAGCTGAACCCATCCAACTTGAAGGAGCTGGAGCAGTTTTGCCTTGAAGAATGGGCAAAAATCCCAGTGGCTAGATGTGCCAAGCTTATAGAGACATACCCCAAGAGACTTGCAGCTGTAATTGCTGCAAAAGGTGGCTCTACAAAGTATTGACTTTGGGGGTGAATCATGGAGAATTACAGTATTTACAGAGTGACAGTTCGGATTAAAGTGAACTACTGATATTGTCAGTCGTTTGCGTCATGTCTGCTATAGACCTCAGGCTCTTATCTGAACCACAGTGTGTGTGTGTGTGTGTGTGTGTGTGTGTGTGTGTGTGTGTATGTGTGTGTGTGTGTGTGTGTGTGTGTGTGTGCTGTGTGTGTGTGACTGTGTGTGTGTGTGTGACTGTGTGTGTGTGACTGTGTGTGTGTGTGACTGTGTGTGTGTATGCCTGATGAAAGCCACAGGATGATTGTATCTGTCTGAGAGGCTATTGACACCGCCACAATGGACAATGATTGCACCCAGTGCTCAATCACATGTCATTGACCGTGACAATGCCAGCCACTTGACAGTTAGGCCCTATCAGTCCTCTGTGTGTGTGTGTGTGTGTGTGTGTGTGTGTGTGTGTGTGTGTGTGTGTGTGTGTGTGTGTGTGTGTGTGTGTGTGTGTGTGTGTGTGTGTGTGTGTGTCTGTGTGTGTTTTTGATGTGTGCATGTGTGTGTGTCTCAGTTCACAGGCAGGCATTAGAGTGCACTTAGATGAGCACTCAGACCGAGTGCACTCAGAACTAGAATATAATGTCACTAATGAAGGAAAAGAAGTAAGCTCCACACTGTAGTTTCCCAATCAACACACACAGTAAAAACCATGAAAGAACAAAACACTGCTGAATCCTCGTTGCCAGGAGACAGGTGGTAGCGGTGCCAACCCCAACCCGCTGCCTGGCCATGTGACCTAACAGCCTGTCTCACCATCTTATCTTGGTCCCAACATACCTAGCTCTAAGTACTCTGAGGAATCTGTGCCTTCAGGTCACATCCATCTCCATGATGTTAAAGCAACGGTGTGTCCTAACTTGAGTCGATTCATCTGTTCTTACTTGTGTATTGGCTGAATCAGAGAATATATGTTTTTTGTTGTTGTTTACCAAATAGTTTCTCTCTCTCTCTCTCTCTCTCTCTCTCTCTCTCTCTCTCTCTCTCTCTCGCGCTCTCTCGCTCTCTCTCGCTCTCTCGCTCTCTCTCTCTCTCTCTGCCATCTGTGAAATTGTGTTTTTCCACATAGTGACTGCTACTGTTTAAATCCCTCTCTATGCATGAGAGAGGAACACAGTTCCACAGTGGATTAACTTCCCAAACAGTCTGACGGGTTTCCAAATCCCCATGTTGCTTTTAGAACACAACAGTATGGTTGGTTCCAACACTAAGCATGTCCACAAGGGTACCTCAAGCAAATAATTAAAGAGTTCTAGTGAGTGACTGGAACGGCTGTGAGACCGTGGAGCCTTACCTAGATTGTGTTCAGTACGGCACAGCATAGCAAAGCGTTTTGCAATGGAAAACTAACATCTCTGTTCTTATTGAACAAATTCAGGTAGTCCCTCCCAATTTCAGAACATTTCCACAGGATCCTAATCTCTAACAGGCCATGGTACAGTCCTGATCTCTAACAGGTACGACCCATACACCAAAGAGAAGTCCCCATCTGTTTTATGGACCTGCTGTGAGTTGCCTATATGCAGCCAAAACAGAAATATAAATGCAGTCAGAGACCTACTTGAGCAGCACCGCCCCCTCAAGATTCTGAGCCTGCCTGGCAGGGTTGGTCATACAAAGCCAGAGCCCCCTGATGGGAGAGCATCATATACAAGGAAATTCTCAAAGCTGCTAATGAGAACCTTGACGACCTTGTACCTAGCCGGTGGGGATTCCGGTGGGGTACCCCCACCCAGGTAGTGGCAGTGCTGGCAACACTGGCTGCAGTAACCCATGGGGAGGGGGTCACACTCGGACAATCAGAGAGGGGGCCTATTGTTTTGGCCCAGGTGGCACAAAATAATCAAAGGTCTGACTGCACGGAGATGCTTGGGAAAAATGGTTACAACGGTGGACCAGAGTGTTTGTGTCTCAGGTGAAGAGGGTGGATCTGATCTCCATCACCTAGGACTTGACATAGATTAAATAGATGAATCAAATCTCACATTGTTGTCCATTTTTGCTCAATCTTACATGCTTTCTCAAACAGCTGTAACTGTATATGCATTCGTAAATCAGGTCCTTTCTTGAGTTGGGCTCTGGGATGTAACAACCGATGAGCATCTGATCTTATGGTTGATTGTGGAGGAAAGGGGTTGAGTGTGTTAGAGTATGGGCGTGTGTTTATCCCACATCTGTTGCAAGGGGGTAAGGATGTTAGGGAGAATATAGGATGAACCACAATAATTGTTTGCTAATTTAATAATTGCTTGTCAAAAATGTAATGTAATACAATGGCAATCAGGGTTATAGGTTAAAATCCTACGCATGAACTGCCAACATTATTGCGCATATTAATTGATAATGATGGAAAATAAGATATGCAAGATATTTGAATAGATATATATTTTTAAATAGCTATATATATATATATACAGTGGGGAGAACAAGTATTTGATACACTGCCGATTTTGCAGGTTTTCCTACTTACAAAGCATTTAGAGGTCTGTAATTTTAATCATAGGTATACTTCAACTGTGAGAGACGGAATCTAAAACAAAAATCCAGAAAATCACATTGTATGATTTTTAAGTAATTCATTTGCATTTTATTGCATGACATAAGTATTTGATACATCAGAAAAGCAGAACTTAATATTTGGTACAGGAGCCTTTGTTTGCAATTACAGAGATCATATGTTTCCTGTAGGTCTTGACCAGGTTTGCACACACTGCAGCAGGGATTTTGGCCCACTCCTCCATACAGACCTTCTCCAGATCCTTCAGGTTTCGGGGCTGTCGCTGGGCAATACGGACTTTCAGCTCCCTCCAAAGATTTTCTATTGGGTTCAGGTCTGGAGACTGGCTAGGCCACTCCAGGACCTTGAGATGCTTCTTACGGAGCCACTCCTTAGTTGCCCTGGCTGTGTGTTTTGGGTCGTTGAATGGGGGGGGTGGGGGGGGTGTAATATACTTCTCCCATGGGCAAAGAAACTCAAAAGGTGTGATGATATTAATTAACAGTCATTTTGATCCAAATGTGCAAATTGTCCAAACAGATATGTAAGGTAGATGGATTATTTTAAATATGTTATTGGACCATAAACAGATATGGCTCATTAACCTTTACGGACCAAATAATGATGATCCACACTTCTTTGACAATATATATAATAAATTATCAACCCTGCAAGCAATTCAAGACTCTATTATTATGGTGGGAGATTATAATACCGTTTTAAATAGCTCAATGGACCGTAAAGGAAATCACACTACAAACAATCACCCTCATGCTCTTAAGGAAATCCTGAATGTCATGGATACATTAGAACTAGTAGATATATGGAGGCTTAAATATCCTGATCTAGTGAGATATAAATGGCGAAGAGTCAATCAAGCTAGTTGTCTTGACTTCTTTCTTATGTCATTCTCGTTGGCACCAAAAGTTTAAAAAGTGTTGATAGGGGACAGAATGCGGTCGGACCATCATATAATTGGCATATACATTACTCTTACTGAATTTCCACGTGGGCGAGGATATTGGAAATTTAATGAAAGTTATTTGGATGATAACTTGTTTTTAACTAGGACAGAGGAATTTATAACAGATTTTTTCCGACATAACATAGGTACCGCAAATCCCCTTGTTGTATGGGACACCTTTAAATGTGCCTTTAGAGGCCATGCAATTCAGTACTCATCTCGAAAACAAAAGCCATTTAGGTCAAAAGAGTCCACACTAACAAAGTAAATAGAAGGTCTAACAGAACAGATAAAACTGTCCCATAGAGGCTCAGAATAAATTAGAGGAAAAACAAAAAGAAATGGAGAAACTTATTCAAGAAATATCAAGTGTAATATATTATAAAAAATAAAGCAAACTGGGTGGAATATGGGGAAAAAGGCACCAAATTATTTTTTAAACTTCAACATAGGAATGCTACCAAAACAAATTTACTGAAACTGGTTACAAATGACGGAGTCACCCATGATTCACCAAATTATATTTTGAAGGAGGAAACAAAGTACTTTAAGCATATGTTTTCATTTCAGTCACCTCCATCTCCTCTAACTGAAGCTAATTGTAGAGATTTATTTTTCTATTGATAATGTAAAATTAACAGCCATACAGAAAGACTCATGTGAAGGTGAAATTACAGAGGAGGAACTTCTGGATGCAATTAAAGACTTTAAGTCCGGGAAAACTCCAGGGTTGGATGGCATACCAGTTGAGGTATACCAAACCTTTTTTGATATACTCAGAGGACCGTTATTAGCATGTTTTAACCACTCCTATGTAAATGGTAGATTATCAGACACTCAAGAAGAAGGTCTGATTTCATTATTACTGAAACAGGATACAAGTGGAAAATATAAAGATCCAGTCCATTAAAAAAATTGGAGGCCCCTTACACTTCAGTGTTGTGATGCAAAAATTCTAGCAAAATGTATAGCACATAGAATTAAAAAGGTATTGTTGGACATTATTCATTCTAATCAGACAGGTTTTTTACATTGATGATACATTGGAGATAATATAAGGCAAGTACTAGAAACAATAGAACACTATGACAAATCTGGGAAACCAGGCCTGCTATTCATAGCAGACTTTGAAAAGGCATTTGATAAAGTATGACTGGGGTTTATATATAAATGCCTGGAGCATTTCAATTTTGGAGAATCTCTTATGAATTGGGTTAAAATCATGTATAGTAACCCTAGGTGTAAAATAGTAAATAATGGCTATTTCTCCAAAAGTTTTAAACCGTCAAGAGGAGGGAAACAAGGTTGTCCATTATTGGCATATCTATTTATTATGGCCATCGAGATGTTAGCTATTAAAATCAGATCCAACAATAATATCAAGGGATTAGAAATCCAGGGCTTAAAAACAAAGGTGTCATTGTACGCTGATGATTCATGTTTTCTTTTAAATCCACAACTTGAATCCCTCCACTGTGACACTCTGGCTCTATGGACTTTGATTTTTGAGCCAGGGTTGTTCATTTCACTTGGGTGTATTTCTATGTTGGTTAGTCTAGGTTGTTTTTCTATGTTTGGTCAATGACTCCCAATCGGAGGTAACGAGTGTCAGCTGTCGGCTCGTTATCTCTGATTGGGAGCCATATTTATACTGTGTGTTTTCACTTTGTGTTTGTGGGTTTTTGTTCCAGGTTCAGTCGTAGTCACTGTAGGACTTCACTATCGTCATTCGTTTATTTGTTTTCGTGGTTGCTTTTATAAATAAAGTCATCATGTTCACTCCACGCGCTGCGTATTGGTCCGTTTCCTCAGACGATCGTGACAGAAAAACCCACCATAGAAGGACCAAGCAGCGTGTCCAGGAGCAAGACAGCTGGACATGGGAGGAAGCGCCTGGTAAGGAGCTCGAGAGGCTGGCGATGGCCCAGGTGGGCAAATCGTGGTCCTGGGAGGACATGCTCGGGGGCAAGGGACCTTGGGGGGAAGATCAAGGCCCTGGCAGAGAGGAGCAACGGCGTCAGCAGGGCCATCATCGTTGGAAGGACGAGGCAACCCCAAAAAAGTTTTTGGGGGGCACATGGCTACGGCTGGGCAGCAGGAGGCTGCTACAGGGAGACGTGGAGAGAAGGCTATCGGATTACGGGGAGCCATTGGCGAGTAGAGGAAGGGAAGTTGTTGCGGCACGGCGTGAGAGACTGATGTGTGTTACCAGTCCGGTCCGGCCCGTTCCTGATCCCCAGTTAAAGCCAGTGGTGTGTGTTCCCAGTACGGACCGGCCTGTTCCTACTCCACGCATCAAGCCCACGGTGTGCGTCGCCAGCCCAGCCCGGCCTGTTCCTGCTCCACGCACAGAACCTACGGTGTGCGTCGCCAGCCCAGCCCGGCCTGTTCCTGCTCCACGCACCAAGGATACGGTGTGCGTCGACAGCCCTGCCCGGCCTGTTCCTGCTCCACGCACCAGGCCCGCGTTGTGCGTCGCCAGCCCAGCCCGGTCTGTTCCTGCTCCACGCACCAAGGATACGGTGTGCGTCGACAGCCCTGCCCGGCCTGTTCCTGCTCCACGCACCAAGGATACGGTGTGCGTCGACAGCCCTGCCCGGCCTGTTCCTGCTCCACGCACCAAGGATACGGTGTGCGTCGACAGCCCGGCCCGGCCTGTTCCTGCCACCCGCACCAAGTCTACGGTGCGCGTCGCCAGCCCGACCCGGCCTGTTCCTGCCACCCGCACCAAGTCTACGGTGCGCGTCGCCAGCCCGGTCCGGCCTGTTCCTTCTCCCGCACTAGCCCTGAGATGCGTGTCCTCAGCCCGGTACCTCCAGTTCCGGCACTACGCGCCAGGCCTAAGGTGCGCCTCAGACGGCCAGAGTCTGCCGTCTGCCCACGGCGCCTGAACTGCCCCGTCTGCCCAACGGCGCCTGAACTGCCCGTCTGCCCAACGGCGCCTGAACTGCCCGTCTGCCCAACGGCGCCTGAACTGCCCGTCTGCCCAACGGCACCTGGACTGCCCGTCTGCCCAACGGGCGCCTGAACTGCCCGTCTGCCCAACGGCGCTTGAACTGCCCGTCTGCCCAACGGCGCTAAAGCCGCCCGTCTGTACTGAACCTGCAAAGCCGCCCGTCTGCCATGAGCCTTCAGAGCCGTCCGCCAGACCGGAGCCGCTAGAGCCTTCCGCCAGACAGGAGCCGCTAGAGCCTTCCGCCAGACAGGATCAGCCAGAGCCTTCCGCCAGACAGGATCAGCCAGAGCCTTCCGCCAGACAGGATCAGCCAGATCCGTCAGCCAGCCATGAGCAGCCAGATCCGTCAGCCAGCCATGAGCAGCCAGGTCCGTCAGCCAGCCATGAGCAGCCAGATCCGTCAGCCAGCCATGAGCAGCCAGATCCGTCAGCCAGCCATGAGCCGTCCAGCCAGGATCCGCCAGAGCCGTCCAGCCAGGATCCGCCAGAGCCGTTCAGCCAGGATCCGCCAGAGCCGTCCAGCCAGGATCCGCCAGAGCCGTCCAGCCAGGATCCGCCAGAGCCGTCCAGCCAGGATCCGCCAGAGCCGTCCAGCCAGGATCCGCCGAGCCGTCCAGCCCGGATCCGCCAGAGCCGTCCAGCCCGGATCCGCCAGAGCCGTCCAGCCCGGATCCGCCAGCCAGCCAGGATCCGCCAGAGCCAGCCAGCCAGGATCCGCCATTCAGTCCGGAGCTGCCCCTTAGTCCGGTACTGCCCCTTAGCCCGGTGCTGCTCCTTAGCCCGGTGCTGCCCCTTAGTCCGGTGCTGCCCCTTAGCCCGGTGCTGCTCCTTAGCCCGGTGCTGCCCCTTAGCCCGGTGCTGCCCCTTAGTCCGGTGCTGCCCCTTAGGCCGGTGCTGCCCCTTAGTCCGGTGCTGCCCCTGAGTCCGGTGATGCCCCTTAATCCTGTGGGGTTTAGTTGGGGGGTGGTCATGTGGAGGAGGTTACACAAGCGGGTAGTGACTATGGTGGGGTGGGGACCACGACCAGTGCCTGAGCCGCCACCATAGACAGACGCCCACCCAGACCCTCCCTAGACTGTATGCTGGTGCGCCCGGAGTTCGCACCTTTAGGGGGGGGTACTGTGACACTCTGGCTCTATGGACTTTGATTTTTGAGCCAGGGTTGTTCATTTCACTTGGGTGTATTTCTATGTTGGTTAGTCTAGGTTGTTTTTCTATGTTTGGTCAATGACTCCCAATCGGAGGTAACGAGTGTCAGCTGTCGGCTCGTTATCTCTGATTGGGAGCCATATTTATACTGTGTGTTTTCACTTTGTGTTTGTGGGTTTTTGTTCCAGGTTCAGTCGTAGTCACTGTAGGACTTCACTATCGTCATTCGTTTATTTGTTTTCGTGGTTGCTTTTATAAATAAAGTCATCATGTTCACTCCACGCGCTGCGTATTGGTCCGTTTCCTCAGACGATCGTGACATCCACAGCTTCATAGATGATCTAGATACATTTTCTAACCTCTCTGGATTACAACCAAATTATGATAAATGTACTATATTACGTATTGGATCACTAAAAAATACAATTTTTACATTAGCATGTAGTTTACCAATAAAATGGTCTGATGGTGATGTGGATATACTCGGAATACATATCCCAAATGAAATAAATGATCTCACTCCAATACATTTTAATAGAAAGTTAGCAAAAATAGATAAGATCTTGCTACCATGGAAAGGTAAATACCTATCAATTTGTGGAAAAATCACCCTGATTAACTCTTTAGTATTATCCCAGTTTACCTATTTGCTTATGGTCTTGCCTACGCCTAGCGAACAGTTTTTAAAATTCTATGAGAAAAAAATTCCATTTTATTTGGAAAGGCAAGCTAGACAAAATTAAACGGGCCTGTTTATATAATGAATATTAATTAGGAGGACAGAAATGATTAAATATTAAAGCATTACACCTATCACTAAAAGCTTCAGTCATACAAAAGTTATAGTTAAATCCGAACTGGTTCTCTAGCAAATTAGTAAGTGTCTCACTCAATGTTCAAGAATGGCCTTTTCCCCTTTATTCAGATTACAACCTCTCACTTTCAGTTATTTGAAAAGGAAATAATCTCCCAAATATCACTATTTCTAAAACAAGCCATAGAAAGTTGGTTGCAATTTCAATTGAATCCTCCAGAAACGACAGAACAAATAATGCAACAAATATTGTGGTTAAACTCAAATATGCTAATTGATAAAAAACCATTTGTAAAAAAGGTAGAATCTTCGTAAATTATATCATCGGTAGGACTGGTGGAGTTATGTCGCACATGCAGCTAACAAAAACATATGGAAATGTCTGCTCTACCCAAAATTACAACCAAATAATTACAGCCTTACCGCAAAAATGGAAGAGGAAAGTGGAAAGGGGAAAAGTAAGGAACTTGTCTGTCGGCCTTGCATTAAAGAACATAATTGGTTAAAGAAAACTGTGATAAATAAAAAAGTATACCAGTTTCATTTAAGGACCAAAGGATTGACAGCCGTCCCATATAGATTGCAAAATAGTTGGGAAGAGATTTTTGACGTACCGATTCCATGGCATAGTGTTTATGAACTGATACGCAAAACGACGCCGGATTCAAAACTCAGAATTTTTCAATTTAAATTATTATATAAAATTCTAGCTACCAATAGAATGTTATTTATATGGGGGATACAATCTTCCCAGCTCTGCAGATTTTGCTGCGAAGAGTCAGAATCATTAGATCATTTGGTTTGGTACTGTCCATTTGTAGCTTGTTTTTGGACACAAGGAGTGCAATATTTACCTGGAGCTAACCCTGCAGATAGCATTACTGGGTGATCTGAAGTCATAGTCAATCGATCAATAATGATACTTTTAGCATAAATGTTTATTTTCAATTTACAATCTGTAGAAACAATGAGAATAGAAAGGCTCAGAACTTTTGTAAAACATCACAGTACAGTTGAAAAATATATGGCAAACAGAAATCCAATATGGATGGTGTTAAGAGATAGATGGGTGGTGTTGAATGGATTTGAAGGATGGGACTAATAACTAACAACAACTAATAACAACAAGATAACTAATAATGTAAGCATACTGTGTCCATAATAAGTATATAGGTTATAGGTTGAGAGCTTTTGTGAAAGAGCACAGTTAGAAAGATATGGCATATAGAAGCAAACCGGATGGACATCATGAAAATGATCGGAGAGGTTGAGGGTGTTGTGGAAAATAACCACTATACTTTATTAAAAATCAAAGGTCTTACAGAGTTTTTGTTGCATCAAGAATTACTTTATTTTTAATTCAACAAAGCCAGGTCAATCTGCAGATTGGAACCCCTTCTTACTCTCTCCCTCCATCTTATATAGTCCCCTCATCAGTTTCCCGCTCTTTTATTGCTCTGCCCACTTCCTTTGTCTCTGAAGGTGGCTAAACTCGACTTTTATTATGCACAGATTACTCCAACCAATCACTCACTCCCCTGTCTTGCACACACACTCATGTTTAGTTTAAACATGACAAGGCCCTAAATCCTTGAAACATACACAAACCGCACACACACAGTGAAATGACCCAATTCAATTCCTGGCCCAGTAACAAAGAAACCTACTCTATGCTCTTGATTAACCCAGTTCTACCTCATAGTCCATTAAACTCTACAGTTCATTAATAATAATTCACCACAAGGGTAGAGGAAGTTCAGGAGTAAAAACAAACAAAACAGAATTATTGTAAAATTGACTGTGTCCATAAAATGTATATAGTATGTAGAGGCTGGAAGTAGAGGCCTAAGCATTGTTGTTCACTAGTTTACTCCAATTAGGGAAGGGTGGTGAGGTTGGAAAGTAATAAAGGGAAATATATATTTTTTAAGGATATGTATATATACAGTGGGGAGAACAAGTATTTGATACACTGCCGATTTTGCAGGTTTTCCTACTTACAAAGCATGTAGAGGTCTGTAATTTTTATCATAGGTACACTTAAACTGTGAGAGACGGAATCAAAAACAAAAATCCAGAAAATCACATTGTATGATTTTTAAGTAATTAATTTGCATTTTATTGCATGACATAAGTATTTGATACATCAGAAAAGCAGAACTTAATATTTGGTACAGAAACCTTTGTTTGCAATTACAGAGATCATATGTTTCCTGTAGGTCTTGACCAGGTTTGCACACACTGCAGCAGGGATTTTGGCCCACTCCTCCATACAGACCTTCTCCAGATCCTTCAGGTTTCGGGGCTGTCGCTGGGCAATACGGACTTTCAGCTCCCTCCAAAGATTTTCTATTGGGTTCAGGTCTGGAGACTGGCTAGGCCACTCTAGGACCTTGAGATGCTTCTTACTGAGCCACTCCTTAGTTGCCCTGGCTGTGTGTTTTGGGTCGTTGTCATGCTGGAAGACCCAGCCACGACCCATCTTCAATGCTCTTACTGAGGGAAGGAGGTTGTTGGCCAAGATCTCGCGATACATGGCCCCATCCATCCTCCCCTCAATACGGTGCAGTCGTCCTGTCCCCTTTGCAGAAAAGCATCCCCAAAGAATGATGTTTCCACCTCCATGCTTCACGGTTGGGATGGTGTTCTTGGGGTTGTACTCATCCTTCTTCTTCCTCCAAACACGGCGAGTGGAGTTTAGACCAAAAAGCTCTATTTTTGTCTCATCAGACCACATGACCTTCTCCCATTCCTCCTCTGGATCATCCAGATGGTCATTGGCAAACTTCAGACGGGCCTGGACATGCGCTGGCTTGAGCAGGGGGACCTTGCGTGCGCTGCAGGATTTTAATCCATGACGGCGTAGTGTGTTACTAATGGTTTTCTTTGAGACTGTGGTCCCAGCTCTCTTCAGGTCATTGACCAGGTCCTGCCGTGTAGTTCTGGGCTGATCCCTCACCTTCCTCATGATCATTGATGCCCCACGAGGTGAGATCTTGCATGGAGCCCCAGACCGAGGGTGATTGACCGTCATCTTGAACTTGAATTTTCTAATAATTGCGCCAACAGTTGTTGCCTTTTTCACCAAGCTGCTTGCCTATTGTCCTGTAGCCCATCCCAGCCTTGTGCAGGTCTACAATTTTATCCCTGATGTCCTTACACAGCTCTCTGGTCTTGGCCATTGTAAAGAGGTTGGAGTCTGTTTGATTGAGTGTGTGGACAGGTGTCTTTTATACAGGTAACGAGTTCAAACAGGTGCAGTTAATACAGGTAATGAGTGGAGAACAGGAGGGCTTCTTAAAGAAAAACTAACAGGTCTGTGAGAGCCGGAATTCTTACTGGTTGGTAGGTGATCAAATACTTATGTCATGCAATAAAATGCAAATTAATTACTTAAAAATCATACAATGTGATTTTCTGGATTTTTGTTTTAGATTCCGTCTCTGACAGTTGAAGTGTCCCTATGATAAAAATTACAGACCTCTACATGCTTTGTAAGTAGGAAAACCTGCAAAATCGGCAGTGTATCAAATACTTGTTCTCCCCACTGTATATATATATATATATATATATATATATATATATATATATATATATATATATATATACATATGTATGTATGTATGTATGTATGTATGTATGTATGTACAGTGGGGAAAAAAGTATTTAGTCAGCCACCAATTGTGCAAGTTCTCCCACTTAAAAAAAAGGGAGAGGCCTGTAATTTTCATCATAGGTACACGTCAACTATGACAGACAAAATGAGAAAAAAAATCCAGAAAATCACATTGTAGGATTTTTAATGAATTTATTTGCAAATTATGGTGGAAAATAAGTATTTGGTCAATAACAAAAGTTTCTCAATACTTTGTTATATACCCTTTGTTGGCAATGACACAGGTCAAACGTTTTCTGTAAGTCTTCACAAGGTTTTCACACACTGTTGCTGGTATTTTGGCCCATTCCTCCATGCAGATCTCCTCTAGAGCAGTGATGTTTTGGGGCTGTCGCTGGGCAACACGGACTTTCAACTCCCTCCAAAGATTTTCTATGGGGTTGAGATCTGGAGACTGGCTAGGCCACTCCAGGACCTTGAAATTCTTCTTACGAAGCCACTCCTTCGTTGCCCGGGCGGTGTGTTTGGGATCATTGTCATGCTGAAAGACCCAGCCACGTTTCATCTTCAATGCCCTTGCTGATGGAAGGAGGTTTTCACTCAAAATCTCACGATACATGGCCCCATTCATTCTTTCCTTTACACGGATCAGTCGTCCTGGTCCCTTTGCAGAAAAACAGCCCCAAAGCATGATGTTTCCACCCCCATGCTTCACAGTAGGTATGGTGTTCTTTGGATGCAACTCAGCATTCTTTGTCCTCCAAACACGACGAGTTGAGTTTTTACCAAAAAGTTATATTTTGGTTTCATCTGACCATATGACATTCTCCCAATCCTCTTCTGGATCATCCAAATGCACTCTAGCAAACTTCAGACGGGCCTGGACATGTACTGGCTTAAGCAGGGGGACACGTCTGGCACTGCAGGATTTGAGTCCCTGGCGGTGTAGTGTGTTACTGATGGTAGGCTTTGTTACTTTGGTCCCAGCTCTCTGCAGGTCATTCACTAGGTCCCCCCGTGTGGTTCTGGGATTTTTGCTCACCGTTCTATAATAATAATAATAATAATAATAATATGCCATTTAGCAGACGCTTTTATCCAAAGCGACTTACAGTTCTTGTGATCATTTTGACCCCACGGGGTGAGATCTTGCGTGGAGCCCCAGATCGAGGGAGATTATCAGTGGTCTTGTATGTCTTCCATTTCCTAATAATTGCTCCCACAGTTGATTTCTTCAAACCAAGATGCATACCTATTGCAGATTCAGTCTTCCCAGCCTGGTGCATGTCTACAATTTTGTTTCTGGTGTCCTTTGACAGCTCTTTGGTCTTGGCCATAGTGGAGTTTGGAGTGTGACTGTTTGAGGTTGTGGACAGGTGTCTTTTATACTGATAACAAGTTCAAACAGGTGCCATTAATACAGGTAACGAGTGGAGGACAGAGGAGCCTCTTAAAGAAGAATTTACAGGTCTGTGAGAGCCAGAAATCTTGCTTGTTTGTAGGTGACCAAATACTTATTTTCCACCATAATTTGCAAATAAATTCATAAAAAATCCTACAATGTGATTTTCTGGATTTTTTTTCTCAATGTGTCTGTCATAGATGACGTGTACCTATGATGAAAATTACAGGCCTCTCTCATCTTTTTAAGTGGGAGAACTTGCACAATTGGTGGCTGACTAAATACTTTTTTCCCCCACTGTATATATGTATGGACCTCTGGCTGTCTCTATGGGGGTGCCACAGGGTTCAATTCTCGGGCCGACTCTATTCTCTGTGTATATCAATGATGTCACTGTTGCTGCTGGTGACGCTCGGATCCACCTCTATGCGGACGACACCATTGGACACTTCATTGGCCCTTCATTGGACACTGTGTTAACAAACCTCCAAACGAGCTTCAACGCCATACAACACTCCTTCCGTAGCCTCCAACTGCTCTTAAACACTAGTAAAACTAAATGCATGCTCTTCAACCGAACGCTGCTTGCACCCGCCCACCCGACTAGAATCACTACTCTCGGCGGGTCTGACCTAGAGTATGTGGACAACTACAAATACCTAGGTGTCCAGGCTCTGTCGTAGCCGGCCGCAACCGGGAGACCCATGGGGCGGCGCACAATTGGCCCAGCGTCGTCCAGGGTAGGGGAGGGAATGGCCGGCAGGGACGTAGCTCAGTTGGTAGAGTATGGCGTTTGCAACGCCAGGGTTGTGGGTTCGATTCCCACGGGGGGCCAGTATGAAAAATATATATTAAAAAAATGTATGCACTAACTGTAAGTCGCTCTGGATAAGAGCGTCTGCTAAATGACTTAAATGTAAAAAAAATGTAAATGGTTAGACTGTAAACTCTCCTTCCAGACTCACATTAAGCATCTCCAATCAAAAGTTAGATCTAGAATCGGCTTCCTATTTCGCAACAAAGCCTCCTTCACTCATGCTGCCAAACATGCCCTCGTAAAACAGACTATCCTACCGATCCTTGACTTACAAAATAGCCAAATTGGATGTAGTCTATCACAGTGCCATCCGTTTTGTCACCAAAGCCCCATATACTACCCACCATTGTGACCTGTACGCTCTTGTTGGCTGGCCCTCACTACATATTCGTCGCCAAACCCACTGGCTCCAGGCCATCTATAAATCACTGCTAGGGAAATCCCTGCCTTATCTTAGCTCATTGGTCACCATAGCAACACCCACCCGTAGTATGCGCTCCAGCAGGTATATCTCACTGGTCATCCCCAAAGCCAACACCTCCTTTGGCCGCCATTCCTTCCAGTTCTCTGCTGCCAATGACTGGAACAAACTGCAAAAATCTCTGAAGCTGGAGACTCTTATCTCCCTCACTAACTTTAAGCATCAGTTGTCAGAGCAGCTTACCGATCACTGCACCTGTACACAGCCATTCTGAAATTAGCCCACCCAACTACCTCATCCCCATATTGTTATTTATTTTGCTCTTTTGCACCCCAGTAACTCTATTTGCACATCATCTTTTGCACATTTATCATTCCAGTGTTAATACGAAATTGTAATTATTTTGCATTATGGCCTATTTATTGCCTTACCTCCATAACTTACTACATTCGCACACACTGTATATATATTGTCTGTTCTATTTTTGACTTTATGTTTTGTTTACCCCATATGTAACTCTGTGTTGTTGTTTTTATCGCACTGCTTTGCTTTACCCTGGCCAGGTTTGTTCATTTAACAAAAATCACCTGTTCAATATGACACAACTTAACATCAAAGTACTACTATTTCAAAAGGCAATTCACACATTACATTTCAGATGAGTGTCTATTCATTTCATTACAATTATCCAACTATCAATTGATACAACTGCTCAAAATGATAAGTAACTGTTGCATTACTCTTAATGCATAGTTGTATGGAAACAGACAAACAATATTCCATGTTTAGATCATAAAAGTTTCAAGATAACGAGATTCATTGTCACCAATTAGACTACATTATCTATGGATGTAATATTTTATCATCATTCTATATCAGACACCGTTTCTATGGTCCCATGTACCACCTTTTCAGACTATTTACAGTATTGACAGTACTGCACTGTATGGATGCAGGCCCTTGTAATTGCTTGTCCAATTCTGCCAACTCGTTACTGATGATTGAGTTCACATTGTGGAACGAGTATATAAAGAATTGATTGGGATCCACTTGCAACAACATAGCGATACGTACTGTAACATGGAGCCGGCAGGTGATCCAGGTCACAATAGAGGTCAAGCAGTGGTGGGAGGAAGACGAGGAAGACGTGTTGGTCAAAGGAATGGCAGGGGACAAGCACCCCTTCTGAGAGGTGGTCGTGGGCCTCGTTTGAGAGGTGTGGGGGAACATGGTAGAGGACAAGGCCACGGACCAAGACAGTGGCAGCAACAGCAAAGAGTGTCCAATGAAATCCGAGCAATAGTTGTAGACCATGTCATAAATCATGGCATGACAATGATTGAGGCGGCTACAATGATACAACCAAACCTCAGAAGGTCGACCGTGGCCTCAATAATCAGAACTTTCCGCAATGAGAACCAGTAAGTCGTCAGCATGCACTAAATATTATGCTACTCTCAATTGTCAAATGACTGCATACCAATGTGTATCACAGAGTAGGTGATGTGACCAAGTGTCTTCTTACTGTAATGTTCCCTGTAGAATTGAGACTAAGCCAAATAGGGGAGGCAGAGGCAAAATTCTGACTGACCAACAAGAGCAGGCTGTGGTCGATTTGGTTCGGGCCAGAAATGATATTCACCTTACAGAAATTCGCCAGCATATCTTGGACAATGAAGACATGTTTAACAATGTGGAATCCATAAGTTTGCCGACTATTGCACGCATGCTGAAAAGGCACCAGGTGACTTTAAAACAACTATACCGTGTGCCTTTTGAAAGAAATGCAGACAGAGTGAAGCAAATGAGGACTGAGTATGTTCAGGTATGTTCAGTTTCAAGATGGCTGTTGTTTTAAAATTCCCTAATAATTCTACATTGTACAGTAATCAGTAAATCTCTTTCCAAAATGTATTTTTAGAGGGTGATGGAGCTGGATGCTGATGACAACCATCACAAATTCATATATTTGGATGAGGCAGGCTTTAACCTGACCAAGACAAGGAGGAGAGGTCGGAATTTCATTGGCCAGCGGGCAACCATCCAAGTACCTGGACAACGTGGGGCCAACATTACCATGTGTGCGGCTATATCAGAAGATGGTGTGGTGGGACGCAGACCTCGTATTGGATGATATAATGCAGCTCTCCTTGTAACCTTCCTTGATGAGCTCGATCAGGTCTGTAGAGCTGATGGCGTGACCTGTGTCATTGTGTGGGATAATGTCAGGTTCCACCATGCTCATATGGTGCAAGCATGGTTTCAGGCCCATGCACAATTTACCACCTTGTATTTACCCCCATACTCTCCTTTTTTTTTTTGGAGATGGAAGGTTTATGATAGGCGCCCTCATGAACAAGTCACTCTTCTCCAGGCCATGGATGACGCATGCAATGACATCACGGCAGACCAGTGTCAGGCCTGGATTCGCCATGCCCGAAGATTTTTTCCAAGATGTTTGGCTAATGAAAACGTCCATTGTGATGTAGATGAGAACCTGTGGCCAAATCCACAAGACAGAGTTGATGAAAATGTAGAAGTACAGTAATCACTCCTATGTTTTGCTTTTTACAGTACAAGCAAGCAAGTTGAGGAACACTGCATTTTATGTTTTACAGTACTGTATTGTTTTTCATCAATATATTTCAGATGTTGTTCAATGATTTCACTGTCTGTAGTATTCTCTCTACTACTGCAGTACTTTTACAGGGATGTATTTACATGTAGTCCCATAATGAAACATGTATCACCTATTTTGTACTACAATATTTAATGATTGTACGAACAATGACACAGTGAAACTATCGGTTGCTTGTGTGTGGGTGATCTAAATTAACGTTTCATTGGTATTTCACAATACATTTGTTTTTTGAACCAATGATTGTGCAAGTGCAAGATTTCTTTAAAGATATGAATGCACAATGCAATGTTTTGAACATTGGACAGCCTGTGTTACAAGTGATGACCGTTTTGTGTCTAGAGTTTTGAAAAATTACGTCAAGGTTCTGAAATTAGTGCCAAAGTGATTGTAAAAAACTGTAAATAAAGGTGAAAAAATAAATAAATATGTTGTGTTGTGTTGTGTTGCATTATGTTGTGTTCCGTTATGTTGTGTTCCATTATGTTGTGTTCCATTATGTTGTGTTCCATTATGTTGTGATCCGTTATGTTGTGTTCCATTATGTTGTGTTCCGTTATGTTGTGTTCCATTATGTTGTGTTCCATTATGTTGTGATCCGTTATGTTGTGTTCCATTATGTTGTGTTCCATTATATGTTGTGTTCCATTATGTTGTGTTCCATTATGTTGTGTTCCATTATGTTGTGTTCCATTATGTTGTGTTCCATTATGTTGTGTTCCAATTATGTTGTGTTCCATTATATGTTGTGTTCCATTATGTTGTGTTCCATTATGTTGTGTTCCATTATGTTGTGTTCCATTATGTTGTGTTCCATTATGTTGTGTTCCATTATGTTGTGTTCCATTATGTTGTGTTCCATTATGTTGTGATCCGTTATGTTGTGTTCCATTATGTTGTGTTCCATTATGTTGTGTTCCATTATGTTGTGTTCCATTATGTTGTGATCCGTTATGTTGTGTTCCATTATATGTTGTGTTCCATTATGTTGTGTTCCATTATGTTGTGTTCCATTATGTTGTGATCCGTTATGTTGTGATCTTTGTGTAATGTCAAGCTCTTGTTCCTGGCACCAATATCTGCAAGGACACAGCAGAGGATATGAGAAGACTGCTGGCCACATCTGTGTCTACCAGTGGAGGCTGCTGAAGGGAGGACGGCTCATAACAATGACTGGAATGGAGTCAATGGAATGGTATCAAAAACATCAAAGACGTGGTTTCCATGTGTTTGATACCATTCCATTTACTTAATTCTAGCCGTTGTTATGAGCTGTCCTCCCCTCAGCAGCCTCCACTGGTGAATTGATAAGGTAGCCGATGTTTGTGTGTGTTGGCTACATAATCAGAGTGTGTGTCTATGTTTGCTCATTAGCCGAGGTGCGCTTGCCTGCATGTTTGTGCACTTATGCCTGTAGCGAAAACGTTGTGTTCTGTTGTATTGTGTTCCTTATGCCTGTAGCGAAAATGGGAACACCACTCTCTGTTTACTGATGAGCTGTCTGCTTCTGTGCGCACACACATACATACACACTACACACTACACACACACACACACACTGTCTCTTCCTCTGTCTTTGCCTCTGTCGCAGTGCAGAGCCAGGCCTGCACATCCCAAGCCATCCATTTCCCATTCAGCCAGTTTGTCTCATAAAGGGAAACTATGACAGGGCTCATCAGAGCATGATGGCACAGCCACACTACGGTTAAGTCCCAAATGGCACCCTATTCCCTATACACTGAGTGTACTAAACATTAAGAACACCTGCTTTTTCCATGACATCGACTGACCAGGTGAATCCAGGTGTAAGCTATGATCCCTTAACAACAAGCACGCAGATGAGCTTCCCTGAGACGGTTTCTGACAGTTTTTGCAGAAATTCTTCGGTTGTGTAAACACCATTTCATCAGCTGTCCAGGTGGCTGGTCTCAGACGATCCCGCAGGTGAAGAAGCCGGATGTGGAGGTCCTGGGCTGGCATGGTTACACGTGGTCTGCGGTTGTGAGGCCGGTTGGACATACAGCCAAATTCTTTAAAACAACATTGGAGGTGGCTTTTGGTAGAGAAATTAACATTCAATTCTCTGGCAACAGCTCTGGAGGACATTCCTGCAGTCAGCATGCCAATTACACGCTCCCTGAAAACGTGCATATTTTAGAGTGTCCTTTTATTGTCCCCAGCACAAGGTGCACCTGTGTAATGATCATGCTGTTTAATCAGCTTCTTGATATGACACACCTCTCAGGTGGATGGATTATCTTGGCAAAGGAGAAATGCTCACTAACAGGGATGTCAAAATTTGAGAGAAATAAGCTTTTTGTGTGTATGGAACATTTCTGGGATCTTTTATTTCAGCTCATGAAACATGGGACCAACACTTTACATATGGCGTTTGTATAGAAATAGGGTGCCAGTTGGGACGCCACACTACGTCACTACATATCCTCACACTCTCGCTATCCTCTCCTTTGTAGGCTTGTGTGAACGGCTCCTTCATTCTTCCACACATTGTCAGGGATAGTGGAGAGCTACATTAACACACAAGCAATTGGCTGTATGCATATTGATGTCATGTTTCCTACAGTGTCCTGTGTCAGTGATACTGTCTGTCTTGATGGACAACACCAGGACATCCTCAGACATCTCTTTGTTATCTGCATAATGAATGTGATGATATTGTTATTATTTGTATGACATCATCTTCACATACTTGTATAGTATCACTAACACGTCTCTAAAGACATTTGAATGGTTACTGTAATTGATGATGACAGGGAAGGATCATTAGTCTCAGGGGAGACTAGCCTACCGTTGTCTCCCTTCCTCAACCCCCCGTACACCCAAACTCTGTACCCTCACCCTCACCCACAACCCTGGCACCACCCCAACCCCCAACCTCACCACAAATCACCCCACCCTGAGCCCTGGCACCTCAAGCATGACCCTGACCCTGTATCTCACCCACACCGCTCCTCCACTGAGTCACAAAGTGAAACATGGTCTCCTCCTTGTTTCTAGGACACATCCTGCCGTAATAAAGAGGACCGGGCCAACAACATGTCTGGGTCGCAGTCAAGCAAGTCAGGAACAAACATACGCACACCCACCCACGCACACACACAGACACACACACACACACACACACACACACACACACACACACACACACACAGACACAGACACACACACAATCATTGGTGCAGTAATCTGTTTATTTGTGCACATGAGGATGTATATTTACCTGCATGGTCCCATTTTCAATTTCACAAAAGTCGTTTTTGGTAAATGACAATGGCAGATAAATAAATCACTGCAATCTATTTGCTAAAAATACCATACAATTTTTTTGTTACGATTTTAGATATTTAAAAAAAAAACATTCGCATACAAAAAAACAACACACAGACGCACACAAACATCAACGACATCACTCCTGCCCAGACCCACCTGTTCTCAGCCCTCTCTCCAGTGCCTGCACTACTCCCCGCCACATTGTCCTCAAATTGTACCATTTTGTTTCTCTCTGTCGCCCCACGCTCTTTCAGCACATAGATAATGAAGCATATTATTTTTTTCCATTGTCCTAACGATGGAGGATTGGTTGATTTCAATTTTTTTAAGTATACTTTTTTTTTAAAGATAAATGATGAGAAGAGTATGGTCCAACCCATCGGTATCTCACTGCACCCTCATATGACATGTCTTGGAATATGCAGACAGATGGATGAACAGTAAATGTACATTGTAAAACTACTTTCTAACTTTCTACACACACACTCCCCGCCGCTCTCTGCGACCAGATAACAGCACACAAAGGCAGAGGCCTGCTCTGATGTGCACAATGTGACAAGAGTCTAAGAGAGCAGGGCTGTGCTCTGAACACACACACACACACACACACACTCACCCCTGTGGATTTGGCTGCCACCCATGTCCTGTGTTTGCACAAGCCAAACAACAAGCAAGCCTCCAGCACAGACCCCTCAGTGTGTGTGTGTGTGTGTGTGTGTGTGTGTGTGTGTGTGTGTGTGTGTGTGTGTGTGTGTGTGTGTGTGTGTGAGCCACTGCTCTCTCTGCCTTTCCTTCTCCTGCGTGCTGCAGTGCTGATGAAAGATGCTGGATCAGGTCACCTCAACACATACTGTAGCGCTGATAATTACTGTGTGTTGTGTTGTGTTGTGTTGTGTGTGTATTGTGTCTCTCCTGTCTGTGTCTCGTCGCCCTCCCACCCCTCATTCTGTTAGTTGATATGTACAGACTGTGATGATTGCTACTCCACTAAAGCATTATAAAAATCTAGTGTCACCACTTGAAAAGGCCTAGATGATGAACATATTTCCACCATTTCTATCTATCAACATTCGATTCAACACACATTTAGCTTTAATCTTTTAAAAGCCTCTCGTCGAGGCACAATAAACACAGACAGACATGATCTGGAAAGATCACACGTCACTAATAGTAATCAACCTAATGTGTGTGTAAGTGTAAGTGTGTGTGTGTAAGTGTGTGTAAGTGTGTAAGTGTGTGTATGTGTATGTAAGTGTGTGTGTGTATGTGTATGTAAGTGTGTGTGTGTGTGTAAGTGTGTAAGTGTGTGTGTGTGTGTGCAGAGGGGAGAGGATGGATGAAAAACAGCAATAGAAGGAGGGAGACAAAGGGGGAAGCAGGACACCACCACTCTGTCTTGGTCCCCTGTAGGAAACCATGGCTACAGGCCGGAGCATGTGCCTTAGTAGGGAGTGTGAGATGTGTGTTTAGTTTCCTGAAGTAGACTGCATGTATTTATACACTGACCGCAAAGTGAGCAGTGAGGAGGAGGAGGCCTATTGTATTGACCACTGTTCTCTGGCCTGTGGTGGGGTGGCGGAGGGGGGGATCAGCTGGAGATGGCAAAGGTGGGTCAGGTCTTCTAGGTCAACACCAACCCTCTTCCCTCATTCCCATCTCTGACTGGACAGGGTATAGACTATAGCCTGGAGACTGGAAGTGGGTTTCACTAGAAAGAGAAACACTGTGTAGGCCTGAAATAGAGTGGATCATGGTAGTCCTGCTATTGAGGAGTGGATCATGGTAGTCCTGCTATTGAGGAGTGGATCATGGTAGTCCTGCTATTGAGGAGTGGACCATAGTAGTCCTGCTATTGAAGAGTGGATCATGGTAGTCCTGCTGTTAAAGAGGGGATCATGGTAGTCCTGCTATTGAAGAGGGGATCATGGTAGTCCTGCTATTGAAGAGTGGATCATGGTAGTCCTGCTATTGAGGAGTGGACTCTGGGGATGTTATGTTTTGTGAACAAATCTTTCATTTTGTCGTTATAATAAGGTTGTTAGCAACATGTGAAAATCGTTGTGGAAATCTGTTGCAGCTCCAGACGACGACAAAACCCACAATGCAATGCTCTGTCTATAGGCTGGCTAGCTAGCTAGCAAACATAGCTACACACAACAATACCAAAGTCAATATCAGCATGTGAAGTAGCTAGTTAGCTGTAAAATCACCTAAAAAACTGCACTATCAATTTAGGAGTCTACAATCTCACCATGTTCAACCTGCAGATTGATGTGCCTTGCAGAGTGGAGTCTGACATTCACAATGGTGGAACTTCATATTCATAATCTCCAGCACCACCCCAACATCAACATATGTGAAAATGGCACATTTCTATGTTTTATAGTAAAAAAAAGTGTTTCCAATTACATCATCATGTGCATCATGTGATTTTAACCAATTATGAGTAGGCATTGCCTACTAATTGCCTACTAATTGGTTGATGATGTATTTGGAAACACTTATCCTCCTCTATCTTTTTTTACTACAAGACGTAGAAACGCGACAATTTCACATATGTTGATGTTGAGATGGTGCTAGAGATGATGAATATAAAGTAGACATTTTTAGAAATGTCCCTTTAAGGGCGTGGAAGTGAAGGGGGTGGATCTAAGAAGAGATAGACAGTGAGTTGATACTGAAGCAGAGTGACAAGGGAGCTGTTCAGAATAGCAATTAGAATACATTCACGCTCTGGAAAGAATGGATGTTCTTAGAATGTACTCCCATGGGAACTGAAGCATACACTGATGTGGATCAGTGGAGGCTGCTGAGGGGAGGACGGCTCATAATAAAGGAGCGAATGGAATAGCATCAAACACATGGAACCACATGGAACCACATGGAACCACATGGAACCACATGGAACCACATGTGTTTGATACTATTCCACTCATTTCGCTCCAGCCATTACCACAAGCCTGTCCTCCCCAAATAAGGTGCCACCAACCTCCTGTGATGTGGATGTTGTTTGGCTATGTAAGTATTGTGGTGTTATTTGCATATTGCATCCTGATTGGCCATATGTTAATGAGGGCCTGTGGGGAACTTGGGGGTTCACGAGGAAAGCATCTCTCTCTCTCGCATGTTGCTTGTAATGTGAAGCCACGTCAAGCTAGCAATACATATTCCTTTATAAAGATACTCTGTTCGTATTAGAAGTTAGATCACACAACAAGAATAGAGGAACGTTGTGGGCTCAGGTCTCACTGGCTACAGCCTGGTTCTATGTACTGTAGATCTCACAAGAAGGAAGGGAGGATGCTGAAGAAAAACAACAACAATCTGTGGGTTCAGACTGCAAGATTTGACTCTAAATAACATTTTATCTTTCTTTGTGAAATTTTGTCACATTAAGTAAGGACAGAATGACTGTCTCACGCCAATATGAGCAAGCAGCCAGTGAATGTTGAGCTTGTTGTCATGACAACATCAGGTATGTACGTCTATCTTTTACGTCATAGGGAGACGTTCCCACTTCAACTGCTCTACCAGTTACTACATCCAAGACCAAACAAGACTAGGCCTAGACATGACATTCACAGTGGTGTTAATGTCCTGTAGCCCAGTCATGGTGGTAATGTCCTGTAGCCCAGTCATGGTGGTAATGTCCTGTAGCCCAGTCATGGTGGTAATGTCCTGTAACCCAGTCATGGTGGTAATGTCCTGTAGCCCAGTCATGGTGGTAATGTCCTGTAGCCCAGTCATGGTGGTAATGTCCTGTAGCCCAGTCATGGTGGTAATGTCCTGTAGCCCAGTCATGGTGGTAATGTCCTGTAGCCCAGTCATGGTGGTAATGTCCTGTAGCCCAGTCATGGTGGTAATGTCCTGTAACCCAGTCATGGTGGTAATGTCCTGTAACCCAGTTACGTCATGGTGGTAATGTCCTGTAACCCAGTCATGGTGGTAATGTCCTGTAGCCCAGTCATGGTGGTAATGTCCTGTAGCCCAGTCATGGTGGTAATGTCCTGTAACCCAGTCATGGTGGTAATGTCCTGTAGCCCAGTCATGGTGGTAATGTCCTGTAGCCCAGTCATGGTGGTAATGTCCTGTAACCCAGTCATGGTGGTAATGTCCTGTAGCCCAGTCATGGTGGTAATGTCCTGTAGCCCAGTCATGGTGGTAATGTCCTGTAGCCCAGTCATGGTGGTAATGTCCTGTAACCCAGTCATGGTGGTAATGTCCTGTAGCCCAGTCATGGTGGTAATGTCCTGTAGCCCAGTCATGGTGGTAATGTCCTGTAGCCCAGTGAGACCATGCCAACACCAAACCCTCCATGTATAGCGATTGGGGACACACTAGGTGACTTTTACTTGTCCCTTCCTGGTTTCGTCGGCAGGAGTTCAATAGGTCATGGCAAGGGTGTGTGATGTATAGCAACAATCCTTCCACTGACATCCCTTAAAGGCCCAGTGCAGTCAAAATGCAGGTTTTCCTGCGTTTTATATCGTATTGTACAACAGCTGATGAAACTAACTGTCACGCCTTGACCTGGAGAGACTGTTATTCTCTAGGTAGTTTGGTCAGGGTGTGAAACTCTATGTTTTTATATTTCTATGTTTGGCCGGGTGTGGTTCCCAATCAGAGGCAGCTGTCGCTCGTTGTCTCTGATTGGGGATAATACTTAGGCAGCCAGTTTTCCTGCCTGGGTTGTGGGATCTTGTTTGTGTTTGGCTTGTTAGTGTATAGCCTTCCGACGTCACGTTTCGTTGCCTTTTGTTGTTTTGTCAGTGTTTTATTGTTTTAATAAACATGTATGCATTCCACGCTGCGCCTTGGTCTAATCCGTCTCTCAACGATCATGACACTAACACTGTAAAAGTGTGAAAACATTTGATCAGTGTTTTTTCCTGATAGTTGCTTGTTGAAAATACAATCTACAAAGGACCTTCTAATCAGCAGGTTTGCAAGGGCGGGAGTTTCGACTTTCCATGGTGACATCACCATGCAGTAAATTGGTTAATCAATAGACCAATAACAAAGAGCGTTCCAAACCTGTTCAGTTTCCCCTCCCCACTCAGACCTCTCCCAGACAGATTAGCAAAATTCTCACTTGACAAATCGTTTTTTTGCTAAAAAGCTGTTTTGGGCCATTTTAATGGAAATCTATTACAGTAAGGTACTTACAGTGTCTTGCGAAAGTATTCACCCCCCTTGGCATTTTTCCAATTTGTTGCCTTACAACCTGGAATTAAAATAGATTTTGGGGGGGTTTGTATCATTTGATTTACACAACATGCCTACCACTTTGAAGATGCAAAATATTTGTTTTGTGTGAGACAAACAAGAAATAAGACAAACCCCCCCCCCCAAAGTCAATACATTGTAGAGCCAGCTTTTGCAGCAATTACAGCTGCAAGTCTCTTGGGGTATATCTCTATAAGCTTGGCACATCTAGCCACTGGGATTTTTGCCCATTCTTCAAGGCAAAACTGCTCCAGCTCCTTCAAGTTGGATGGGTTCCGCTGGTGTACATCAATCTTTAAGTCATACCACAGATTCTCAATTGGATTGAGGTCTGGGCTTTGACTAGGCCATTCCAAGACATTTAAATGTTCCCCTTAAACCACTTGAGTGTTGCTTTAGCAGTATGCTTAGGGTCATTGTCCTGCTGGAAGATGAACCTCCGTCCCAGTCTCAAATCTCTGGAAGACTGAAACAGGTTTCCCTCAAGAATTTCCCTGTATTTAGTGCCATCCATCATTCCTTCAATTCTGACCAATTTCCCAGTCCCTGCCGATGAAAAACATCCCCACAGCATGATGCTGCCACCACCATGCTTCACTGTGGAGATGGTGTTCTCGGGGTGATGAGAGGTGTTGTGTTTGCGCCAGACATAGTGTTTTCCTTGATGGCCAAAAAGCTCAATTTTAGTCTCATCTGGCCAGAGTACCTTCTTCCATATATTTGGGGAGTCTCCCACATGCCTTTTGGTGAACACCAAAACGTGTTTGCTTATTTTTTCTTTAAGCAATGGCTTTTTTCTGGCAACTCTTCTGTAAAGCCCAGCTCTGTGGAGTGTACAGCTTAAAGTGGTCCTATGGACAGATACTCCAATCTCCGCTGTGGAGCTTTGCAGCTCCATCAGCGTTATCTTTGTTCTCTTTGTTGCCTTTCTGATTAATGCCCTCCTTGCCTGGTCCGTGAGTTTTGGTGTGCAGCCCTCTCTTGGCAGGTTTGTTGTGGTGCCATGTTCTTTCAATTTTTTTATAATGGATTTAATGGTGCTCCGTGGGATGTTAAAAGTTTCTTGATATTTTTTTATAACCCAACTCTGATCTGTACTTCTCCACAACTTTGTCCCTGACCTGAGAGCTCCTTGGTCTTCATGGTGCCGCTTGCTTGGTGGTGTTGTTTTTCCTATCTCGCAGGAAAGTGATACTTCACCAGTTTCTCCACACACAGTCGCTCTCTCTCTCTTCTCCTCCCTCACTTATTAGGCTAAAGACCTCTCAGACATCTAATGACAGTCATTAATAAGACAGGTTCGTGGAGATGTGCAGTGTGTGTGTGTGTGCGTGTGCGTGTGCGTGCGTGTTCGTTTGGGAGTGTGCGCATCACCGCACAACTAAAGGAATGAAGTTGGAAGATAAAAGAAATTGCCCAGGTTAGGTCCTGAAATAGAGCCCTGTTACTATGCAGCACAGTCTGCTGCTCTGTCTGAAGAAATTACTTCAAAGCTTCCTTTTCTATGTCCTTCCTCACTATCTTCGCTCTCTTTCTCTTCTTAAGTCAGGTATTTGATTGTTTGGAGGAGGCCAGTTGATAAATATGCATGACTTTTCCTGGTCCTGCTCTTTTCATTGTGATATGGACCTGTGAAGTACATACGGGAGCACTGCTGCCTGAAATCATCTAACAGTTGTGTTCATGGTATTCAAATGTCTTCTCTTCCTAATTATGAAAATGACTTTTGATGTTTGTTCAAAGAGGAAATGCCAGTGAATAGCTAGAAAACTACTTTTTGATGGTAAAAATGCACAGGTAAAATTCAATGCCCATTATTCCATGGTTCCCAGCCAAATAACAGACGTACCGTAACGTACTGTAAAGACAACCTTTTGTAAGGCTATGTAAGGCTATGAGTTTAAGGTTAACTGAGTGTCAGTCACGTGTGCCAGTCCTCCGTTTACCAAGTATAAACCAGCCTTAAGACTTCAATCCGATGCCATGCTGATCCAACAACGAGACAGCAGTGGATCAAATCATCCTCTTCAGGCAAACCTGGTGAAATTAAAAACATCCCAATTGAGTTACAGATGTTCACACACAGGACAATGCATGCTGCCTTTTACTAGTGGTTTGGGTTGGCTCACGTGTGGCTGAGGTGCCATCAGATACAGCTGTCAGTACAAGCACATCTTTTCTACCTCTATCGAGTTCAAGTTTCATGTTTCTTTGGCATATGTAATAAAACATTGGAAATCATACAAACCAGAGATGTTGCATTAAAAACAGTGAGAAAGAATTGTTATACCTTATATGAGAGTAATAATTGTTATTCGTAGTATGAGATAAATAATTGCTATTCCTTGTATTAGAGTAATAATTGTTATTCCTTGTATTAGAGTAATAATTGTTATTCCTTGTATTAGAGTATTGTATGAAAAGTGTCTGGATTAAGAACCCAGAAGAGTTCCTGTGCCTTTTCATGTTTGTGATCCTGTGTTGTATTTCTCTTGTGGTGTAAATTATAGAAATCCATATTTCATCTCCATGAATGCAACAGTGAAAAATTTGATGTCGTGAGAATTGTGATGCCAAAAGCTTTACAGAGACAGACAGACAGACAGACAGACAGAGACAGACAGACAGACAGACAGACAGACAGGCAGGCAGGCAGGCAGGCAGGCAGGCAGGCAGGCAGGCAGGCAGGCAGGCAGGCAGGCAGGCAGGCAGACACAGCTTTTCACTCAGCGTGTATTGAGAGAGGCAGACGATCTATGGGGGCAGACATTGAGAACACTCAGCACATGGATGAATGAGTAAATCTACAAAATGGTACTATAAAAATCTCCTTTCATTACAGCAATATCCCTGAATATTTTATTAAGCATCTGATATTCAGCAACATTATTGTAAACCAGTCTTTTTTCCATTAAGATGAAGAACAGACAATGCCCCGTTGATGACTTTTTGCAAATCCAATCAGTTTTCCATGTTGATTCAACGTCATCACATTGATTTTTGTTTGTTGAAATGACATGGAAACAACGTTGATTCAACCAGTTTTTAACTGACCACCATCTCTATCTTTCTCTCTCTCTCTCTCTCTCTCTCTCTCTCTCTCTCTCTCTCTCTCTCTCTCTCTCTCTCTCTCTCTCTCTCTTTCTTTCTATCTCCATCTCTCTCTAGCTCAATTTGATGAACTGTGACTGCTGGGAGGGCAGCAAGATGAGCTCTTGTAACCCCAGAGACTGAGAAATGTTCAACCTAATGCTGCAATGATAACAAGTGGAAAACTAAATGCTACTTGTAAACTGGGAGCAGCAAGTTGTGTGGGTTCTCGTGCTTTGTACTCGTTGAGAATGCTGATTGGCTAATGGCAAACAAGCTGTGTCAACCATAAACTAAAAGTACAGCTATCATGCTCGCAAACAAATTATAGTGTTCAAAAACCTCATTAATAGATAGTTTTTCATAAATAATGTTTTGTTACATTAATTTAGGAAAAAGCTGTTATCAAGGTAATTTCCTCAGTATGTGATGTCAGAGTTCAGCATGTGGGAGAAGTCGGAGCTCAGGCATGATAGATGAGTTTCCCACTAGTAATTAACAGTTCGAGGGGCATTCAAGAGGATTTTTTTCCAGTCCTATGCTGCTATTTACGAATTTACGAGATGTTATGAACGCAGCATAAAATCAGCAGCAAAGGTACAGTAAGCTCTTCATCTTTTAAAGGGATAGTTCAGCCTTGGACCTCCTTGACCAAAGGCTTTAGCCTACTAGCTGGCACACAGGACATGGACGGATGGACAGGGACCACAGCATCAGAGATACAACTAGATGGAGCGAGAGAGAGTTCTGTTCCTAACCAATCATCATCCTCCCCTCAGTCTCCCAGGTAACAGACATGATGCAGTGTAACTAGGTAAACACTTGCATCTGCTGGTGGCATAGTGGTTGTTTCTGTCCAACTTCACATGTTGGCATCTACTGTCCAATACTTGAAAAATTATGTGGTGGGTAATTTTCTGAAATAACAAAGCCAGTAAAATGTTCAGTTTATTTATTTATGTTCTTATTTTTCATAATGTGCTATTGAAAACAGATGCATTCTGTACATTATCAGGTACAGCAGGTTAGCAGGACATTTCATATGTTGACTTTTCTGAACATTGTTGTTATTACACCAGACATCATACTCAGTAATGGAGGTGGTGGGTACAGTAGAGTTACATTTAGCGCATTAATTGCATTATAAATACAAATCAGACATACAAAATAAAAATAGTGCAATTTTTACCCCGTCTGAAACAGAAGAGGAGTCTTGATAGTCTCAGCTACTGTCTTATCAATGCTAGAAGACTTTGTATTGCATACAGAATGTAGGTTATGTCGGGGGGAAAAAACAATAGAAAATTATAATTGTAAAAAATTGTGCTTTGAATATCCAAAGGTTTACTTGTTTTAAAAAAATATATAAATTACCTGCAATAAAAATGGAATGCAAGTGAGATTGATTCTGATCGTTGCGTTTCAGTAGTGAAACGGTGCTTGTTGGTGTGTGTGCATGTGTGTGTTGTGTAGTTCTCAAGCCTTATACTGTCTCTCAAAACGGCAAAATGTTAGGTTAGAGGTCAATCAATGGAAATAATTACAGTGGTTGCATCGGAAATGACCTCCTATCCCTTCTAGTGTACAACTTTTGACCAGGGCACATGGGGCTCTCTGGTCAAAAGTAGTGGACACATTCAGTGTTTCATAATAAAAAGGGAGAAAATACATAATTTATATATAAATACATGCTAATGAGGCTTTGAAGACATGATCATATAAGTAGGTCTACAGTACATTTCCTAGATGTTGTCTGTCAACATTTGTAGATTTTGTGCACCTTGATATTACTGAGGAAGAACTGAGAATGAAATATACAATATATACAAATAAGCAATGATACATAAATACTGAATACATAATGTGATTGGCTAGGCAAGTCATCCGTTCATTTTCTCTTCAGAATGACATGTGAAAAGCTATAGTGACATACTATGGTCCTGGAAAGCCCTTCTACTTGTAAAGAAATATGATATGTCCTTCTACTTGTAAAATAAATATGATATGTCCTTCTACTTGGAAAATAAATATGATATGCCGGTCTACTTGGAAATAAATATTGTATGTTCTTCTACTTGGAAAGAAATATGATATGTCCTTCTACTTGTAAAATAAATATGATGTCCTTCTACTTGTAAATAGAAATATGACATGTCATGTCATGCACATACATTTGATGAACTAACTGTGGTAGTAATTCATTTTATTAATGTACAGTTTTATGTAATGATAAAGCAATACTTTAGTGAGTGTTTTTCAGTACTGAGATGCGTGCTGCTCTGTGCTTTAAGCTCTTGTTTTCTTGGGAAAGCTTCAGGTCTGTACTACAATGCAAAAAACATACATGTAGCTCGTTTAAAGATACCTAATAAAGGTTTTGTATAATTTCAGTAAGTAGTTTTGAAAGTAGCGCTCACGAGCCAAAACGGGTCAGCGAAAATTGTGCACAATTGTGTACAATGTCATCAATTTCGTATGATATGCTGCAAAAAAAAATAAAAAATCCTGCAATTCGTATGATATGTTGCGAATTTCAATTCGTACAATATGTTACGAATTCGTAAGGGCTTAAGATCCCGTTCAATCTCGTTACCAGGGTTGGAAGCTCATTCAAATTGTGTTTGAATATGCCATTTAGCAGACGCTTTTATCCAAAGCGACTTACAGTCATGCGTGCATACATTTTTTTGTGTATGGGTGGTCCCGGAGATCGAACCCACTACCTTGGCGTTACAAGCGCCGTGCTCTACCAGCTGAGCTACAGAGGACCACAATGTGTTTGATCTACATACTGTCAACACATCATCATTCTCCTTTTTCCTCAAGCAGATAGCTAACCATAGTGAATAGATGACCTCTTCTATTCAGATTCATTATGAGTTGACATACTGTTATGGTATTACATTGGGTGACATTCAGTACAATGTCACTTCAGATGTCATGACACAAGCCCACCACTAGAGGTCCCTCGCTCCACACACATGAATGACAGGAAGTGTTATGGACACACTTTGGTCAAAGATTATGGATATACTGACAAGATACACGTCTCGCCTCCCTAACAATGGGAGTCGTTGTCCACCGCGGGCCGTCTAGCTCCCGCCCATCCTTTCTTTAGATTGGTGGATACATCTCCTTATTGTAATCTTTTTTTGAATATTCGATGAGGGTTGTTGACAT
Source organism: Coregonus clupeaformis (assembly GCF_020615455.1). NCBI lineage: Eukaryota > Metazoa > Chordata > Actinopteri > Salmoniformes > Salmonidae > Coregonus > Coregonus clupeaformis. Next base: position 54,143,153 of record NC_059215.1, read on the forward strand.
CACCGCCTGTATTCAATAGAGATAGATGCTATGCTACTAGCCTCATGCCATGAATATGCACAGCCATTTTGAGACAACTCCGATATAATGTGTTTTTTCCTACATATATCAGTACACTAGTAACAACTTAAGCATTATGAAACTTCTATTTGATCAAATATACCTCACCTAGCAAATAAGCCATAAATGTTTTTGTTGACCAAATTCAACACTCTCTCATTGACCTCCATACAAAAACTCCTCGCTTGGTTGGTGAAACAACATAAAAACGCCACCTGCTGGAGGGAGACAGATTTTCTGCCGAGTTGGGCCTCTCTCTTCCTCTTCCTCTCTGCTTTGTCACAGTCCTTGTGATTACAGTGGAATGGATGTTTACATCATAATTCATAAGAACTGAATTATATTGGAAGCATAATTTATAGGCTGCTCATCATTGGAGCACTGGAACTTTAACTGAACTTGTTACCAGAACTTTAACTGAAGTCATTATCAGAACTTTAACTGAACTTGTTATCAGAACTTTAACTGAACTTGTTATCAGAACTTTAACTGAACTTGTTATCAGAACTTTAACTAAACTTGTTATCAGAAATTTAACTGAACTGATTATCAGAACTTTAACTGAACTGATTATCAGAACTTTAACTGAACTGATTATCAGAACTTTAACTGAACTTATGATCAGAACGTTTACTGAACTTGTTACCAGAACTTTAACTGAACTTGTTATCAGAAGTGCTAATCAACTGCTCATATAGCCTACATTGAGTGTGATGGAGTGTCTGAGGAAACAGAGCATGTTGGATCCTGCCAGGTCAAACAGTGGGAGGACAGGTACAGTCCTGTCCTGTAGGCTGTACAGTGATAAGGCATGCCAGAATACATTCTGGACAGTCTGGAATTGGTTTTAGGGAGAGTATTTGTTTGTTGCCTAAATGTTTAGAACTTCCCTACAAATGGTAAATGTATCTCCTCAAGTACTGATGATCTTTTTGGTCATAAAAATTAAATAAAAAAATAGACATTTCAGGCAGACAAGCAAAAGTGTGGGGTCTGACTCCTCCTATCTGGGTCCCAGTCTGCGATCTGATTGGTGGATTTAATGACAAAACTGAATGGTGGATTAGTGGAAAAGCTACTCTGATCTTCTGTTGATCCACTCTGTTGATACATGATAAATATACATAAGAGTTGTAGATGACAATGTGCAAGATTGTGCTTTGATAATGTGCTTTGATGTGCTTTGATTTATACATGTTTGATTCCTCTGTGTCACTACATAACGCCTACAAAAAACAGTTAGTTACGGAAACACAATACAAAACAGGCCAGGGAAAAAAACAAGCTTTCAAGCAAGAGAAAGCAAGCAATATATGCCATAAAGAGATCAATGGAACGCAGACCATGGGGAAAGAACAAGGACGACGTCATTGGGGCACATTCCAAAAATCAGATTTTACAAAGTGGATATTCGGCAAATCTGTCAAGATCTTTGTGTTCTAACAGGCCCACAATGTGGTTGCTACTGTTTTCGCTGCATAATATTTAGAAATAGTCATTTTCGTGATTATAAAAAACGTCTGCTAAATGCTAACTTCTGTTCGTATAAGCTGCTAGCATAGCTAGCATATAGAAATCGGTGGTGGTACTTGAAGCCGTTTTTAAGTGTAAATCAGTTGATTGGTGACGATGACATGAACATGTGTTGGGGTTGACATCCATACAAGCATTTAAATCAGATTTTTACTCCAAATACACATATAAACAATATCCTAAAGGTAGGTACATTTTTATGGAGGGCAATGAGGAGATTCTGAATGGCGTTGCCATGGCATTTTGGTGGAGTTGGATTGATCTCTTTACCACATCTATAAAGAAAGAGAAAGGTAAGTTCATTACATACGGTAGTCTATACTAGCCCAGGTGCCTGAACACATCTGAACACAGTGGTGACCACTCTGCTACTGCCCAGTGGGCCCTAATTCCAGCAAATATTCAGTCAAATCTTTAAATCCCGAAAATTGTAGTGATGGAAGACATACAGAAGTGGTCTGTAATATGGGAGATATGTCATTGTCTTTAATTGCATTCCTCAGTGTATCTTTAGAAAGCTTTAGAATTCAAACCTTTAAAGAGAGGAATTGTTGATTGTGGGGGGCTACTGTTCTGCACTCTAATGTACTGTACTGTACTGTTTGGTACGCACATTAATGAATTCAGTTTGGACAGTCATTTTTAGGAAGACACCGTGACCTATGCCACGCTATGCTACAGTCATTAATAAGCATTCGATTACACTTGTTGTTTCAGCATGTGAACTGAACCAACCCATCTGTGTCTGGAAAGGCCTGCTCTTAGTGGAAACACATCGGCTGGTTCAGTGGTGACAGTTTGGGTTGTACCAAACTGTTTGGGTGGTACCGCTAAGTGGTTTTGAGTGCTGCTAGCAGGGAGGGTTAGGGTGGGGTAGGGGTGAAGAGTGCTGCTAGCAGGGAGGGTTAGGGTGGGGTAGGGGTGAAGAGTGAGGTTTTGGGGTGTAAGGGGCGAGGAGGGTTTGGTCTGGGAAAAGATGGCGGTCCGGTCACTCCTCTGGTGTGTGTTCCCGATGCGTGCTGTTGCAGTGCCTGAGACGCACCACGCGTCTCTGGGAGGACTCCAGCAGGGAGCAGCGTGGAGGTGGGAGTCCGTCTTTGTTAAGGGGGTGTTCTCCATTCTCCTCCTCCTCTTCCTTATCATGCCTCTCTCTCTCTCTCTTTCTCTCTTTCTCTCTCTCTTTCTCTCTCTCTCTCTCTCTCTCTCTCTCTCTCTCTCTCTCTCTCTCTCTCTCTCTCTCTCTCTCTCTCTCTCTCTCTCTCTCTCTCTCTCCATGCTGGGAGTGTTTGGTGCATGCTGGGAATTGTTTGAGTGAGTGCTAAGTGCGAGGGATGTGTAGAGTTAGATATCCTGGGTTTTCTTTCGGTTTTCCTTTTCTTGGTGATATCCTTTTTTCTTCTATGCATGATTAAGGTTATTATTTCTATTTTCTTGTTGTGGTAGAATTAAGTATAGTGTTTTTCGTGTCGAAATTACCCTGATTTTGGTGGGGATGGCAGCCCGAATGGGGACGCCGTCCCTGTCACTTCGGCACGGCTTTAGGTGTGTTACTGAAGCTACTGTCACGGTGGAGGAGGTTCTGGTCGCCGTAGGAGAGAAGGTAGGATATGAGAATGTTGCTTATCGTATGGTTGAGCATGGCGTACTTCTTAAAGGAATGTTTATTCAAGTTACGCCGCTTTTTTCTCCGTCAACAAGGGTAAAGATTTCAAATGTACCGCCGTTTATTCCAAATGAGCTATTGGAGCGTGAGTTATTGCGCTTTGGGAAGTTTGCAAGTTCAATTAAGGTTGTCCCGTTGGGTTGCAAACACCCGGCGTTGAAACAGGTTATGTCGTTTCGGCGACAGGTGTTTATGTTTTTGGACTCACCGGAGCAGACTTTGGAGTTATCGTTGAAAGTCAAGTATGACAATAGACTGTATATGGCTTATGCTAGTACGGGTAGTCAACGGTGTTTTGAGTGTGGGGATGTTGGCCATAAGCGACATGCTTGCCCGAAAAGGGAGAAGGCAGAGGGAGGGGCGCAGGTGGTCCTCATATCGCCTGGGCCCACTGATGTAGGGAGAGGTGGGCTGACAGCGGTAGAGCAGCCACAAGCATCTGTTGCTGAGGAACAAGTTGTCTGTGTTGAGGGCACAGAGTTGCAACTTGTACCAGAGGGAAATGTTATGCAGCAGAAAAATATTGTTGTAGAAGGTAAGGATGGATCTGAAGAGCCATTTCCTCAGACTGGTGAGGAGGTGCCCAGTACAAGTGCTGGGGTACAGGAGGGGGTTCATGTGGAGCTAATCTCTCAGGTAGTGGAGGAGATGCCCACTACAAGTAATGGGTTACAGGAGGGGGTTCATGTGGAGCTAATCTCCCAGGTAGTGGAGGAGATGCCCACTATGAGTGCTGGGGTACAGGAGGGGGTTCATGTGGAGCTAGGCTCCCAGATAGTGGAGGAGATGCCCACTACGAGTAATGGGGTTCAGGTGGGGTTAGTCTCCCAGGTAGTGGAGGAGATGCCCACTACGAGTAATGGGGTTCAGGTGGGGCTAGTCTCCCAGGTAGTGGAGGAGATGCCTGGTACGAGTGATGGGGTGCAAGTGGGGAGTGTTGAAAGGGATGTGGTAGAGGGGAGTCAGTGGTCTGTGGCCTCAGTTGAGGAGGATCAGGAGAAGGATATGGATATCTCTCTTGATACGATATCAGCTGGTGAGGACTCAATTTACGATCTAGAGGAGGTAAATGGGTTTCTGGATCAGACTTTTGGGAAATCTGTCAAATTGGCAGATTATTTTGATGTTGATACATTTGTGAGGTCAGCTGTGATGTTACAGAAGACGGTGGGGTTAGACCAGTTGAGTGAGAAGAAGTGTTTTCGCTTGAGGAAATTTGTTACTGCTGTTGCAGCAGCAAAAGGTGGTGGGAACGTGGTCAGGTTAAGAGAACATTTAAATAATGATGATTATGCCTCATAGGGTGTTTTATTCTCTTTGTCTGGTTTCTCTGTGGTATCTTCTGCTTTTCCTTTTTCTTTTCTATAAGGAGATACTAAGGGTAGGTTCTCTCAATATTAATGGAGGAAGGGACAGGAATAAGAGGGCTTGGGTATTAGAAGTAATAAAACAGAAAAGGCTTAATGTAGTTTTCCTACAGGAGACACATAGTGATGAGGAAAATGAGGTTGACTGGGATATGTGTTGGGAGGGGCAGCATCTACCCAGTCATGGTACTAATTTCAGTGCTGGGGTGGCAATCTTGTTTTCTTCAGGCTTAGGGGTGACTGTGGTATCTACAACAGAGATTGTCAAGGGTCGGGTTTTATTGGTCAAGGTGGATGTTATTGGGTTTTTGTTAGTTTTTTTTGAATGTTTATGCTCCTAATGAGGGTACAGAGCGTATTGTTGGTTTTGATAAAATAAAGGAAACCTTAAGACAGTGTGACCAAGAGGGGTGTATGGTTTTAGGGGGGGACTGGAACTGTACAGTGGATTTTACTGTTGATCGCACCGCTGAAGAACCTCACCTGCGGTCAGCCACTTGCCTGTCTGGTCTGTTAACTGAGTTTGAGCTTTCTGATGTGTGGAGAGTAAGGAATGCAAAAGTTAGGCAGTACACATGGCTAAAAGTTAATGAAAGTCATGACAGTGCAGCAAGGTTAGACAGGTTGTATGTATCTGAGCAATACTGTAGTAGGGTTGGAAGGTGTGACATTACTCCTGTGGGTTTCTCTGATCACCATATTGTCACTGTTGATATTCACTTGTCCTGTCCACGAAGGTCATCATCTTATTGGTATTTTAATGTTAAATTGTTACATGATGTCATGTTTTGTGAAAAGTTTTTGTTGTTTTGGGAAAAATGGAGGGTTACAAAAGGGACTTTTTAGTCCTTGAGACAATGGTGCGAGGTTGGGAAGGCCCAAATACGATTATTTTGTCAACAGTATACTGCTCTGTCTAGTATTGAAGTTAAAGAGACTATCAGGGCCCTTGAAGAGGACATCAAATCTATTGAATTGAAGTTGCTCACTCAGAATGACCCCGGACTAGTCATGAACTTACAGGACAAGAAACATGAACTGAGGTCGTTTCTGCATGAAAGAGTGAAGGGTGCCTTGATTAGGTCTCGTTTCGCTTCCCTCAAGGATATGGATGCTCCTAGTGCTTTAAAAAAAAACCTAGGACAGTCGACATTGCAACGTAAACAGATGGTCTGCCTTCGTCTCCCTGATGGGAAGGTGACCATGGATGACAGTGAAATGCGTCATCATGCCATGGATTTCTACTCTGCCCTCTATAAGGCGGATGATTGTGACTCTCTGTGTACTGAACAGTTGTTACACGGTCTTCCTCAATTTGGACCTGAGCAAAGAGTCGTATTGGACTCTGACATTACACTGCAAGAGCTGTCCACAGCAGTTATGCAGCTCTCAACAGGCCGAGCCCCTGGCATTGATGGTTTACCATCTGAGTTTTATAAGCACTTTTGGGGGTCTATTGGTGTGTGAATCTTTTCATGAGGGCTCTCTTCCTGTATCTTGTCAACGTGCTGTACTTTCACTGTTGCCAAAAAAGGGGGATTTGGCTCTAATAAAAAATTGGAGACCTGTTGCTTTGCTGTGTGCAGAATATAAAATTGTTTCTAAATGTCTCTCAAACAGGTTGAAAGAGTATCTGGGATTGTTGGTCCACAAGGACCAGTCCTACTGTGTACCTGATCGCTCTATTGTTGACAACTTGTTTCTAATAAGAGATGTTTTAGACATTTGTAAACTGTCTGATGTAAATGTGGGTTTACTTTCTTTGGATCAGGAGAAGGCTTTTGATCGTGTGGACCACCAGTACTTGTTTAAAACAATGAAAGCCTTTGGGTTTGGGGATGTTTTTTTTTTTTTTTTTTTGTCTTGGATGAATTTACTGTATGCTGGGGCCTTGTGTATGGTGAAGGTGGGGGGTGGTTTGAGTTGCCCCATCCCTGTCCAAAGGGGCATCAGGCAGGGATGCCCAATTTCAGGGCAGTTATATAGTCTGGCGATTGAACCAATGCTTTGTTTTTTAAGAGCGAAGCTTACTGGTTTCTCTGTGCCAGGTGTAATGAAGGGTCCCACGATAGCACTGTCTGCGTATGCAGATGACGTGACCGTTTTATTACAGGGGGTGAGGATGTTAAGGTTCTCTCAAACGTTTTAAATGTGTATGAGGGGGCCTCCTCAGCTAGAGTCAATTGGGGAAAGAGTGAAGCGCTGTGGGCAGGTCAGCTTCAGATGGGGTCCGCTCCACGGTTACCAGGGGGGCTTCAGTGGGGCAGAGATGGGATGAAGACATTGGGGGTTTTTCTAGGCTACGATGTCTTTCAGAAAAAGAACTGGGAGGGTGTAGAGGAGAAAGTGTGTGCCAGACTGTCAAGATGAAAATGGGTGCTGCCCCAGCTGTCTTATAGGGGAAGGGTACTGGTAGCCAATAATCTTGCTGCCTCTACCCTGTGGCACAGACTAATGATTTTGCAGCCACCAAAGGGTCAAGAGCTTCAGAGGACCCTTGTCAATTTCTTCTGGTCTGGACAACACTGGATTAAAGCTGCAGCCCTGTACCTGCCACTGCACGAGGGTGGGCAAGGCCTGGTGGACATTTCCTCTAGGATCATGGCTTTCCGGCTTTAAGCAGCCCAGAGACTGTTGTACAGTGATGGTTCTAGCTGGGTTGACACAGCCTACACATTGATGAGGAGAGCGGGCTGTTTGGGCTTAGACAAGC